>NC_142089.1:47421587-47582227 GCF_054644295.1 Miniopterus natalensis
GTAACATCAGTATAGTCAAAATTAACTCTACCCATATGTATAGAAAAATCTTAAATTGAGCCTTATACTTCTTAACATCTTAGACTTCTGCAAATATGTTCTTAGACTGTTATAATTGCTATTCTGGGATATCTATTACACAGCATTTTTCAAAATAAGTTCTTCAAAGTAGTATTCACCTGCACACTGTATTAATTTCCTGGGGCTGCCATAACATAGTACCAAAGACAGAGTGGTTTAAACCACAGCTATCTATTTTCTCACAATTCTGGAGGCTAGAAGTATGAGAGCAAGGTGTCATCAGGGCAATACTCCCTCTGAAGGCACTAGGGGCGAATTTGGTCCAGGCCTTTCTCTTAACTTCTGGTAGTTCCTTGGCTTGTGACAGCATAGCACTGATCTTCACATGGCATTCTCCCTGTGTGTGTCTGTCTCTGTGTCCAAAATTTCCCCTTTTATAAGGATTCCAGTCATATTGGATTAAGATCCCAGCCTCCTCCAGTATGACCTCATCTTAAACTAATTGCATCTGCAATAGCCTCATTTCCAAATAAGGTAACATTCTGAGGTACTGCTACTGAATGTTACTAGGAACTGAATGTTTGTGTCCTCCCAAAATTATATGTTGAAATCTAATCTCCAATGTGATAGTATTTGGAAATAAAGCCTTTGGGAGGTGATTAGGTCATGATGGTGGAGGCCTCATGAATTGGATTAGTGCCCTTATCAAAGAGACCCCAGAGAGCTCCCTTGTCCCACCAACTGAAGGCACAGCACCAAGACAGCCATCTCTGAACTAGGAAGTAGGTCCTCAGCAAACATCAGACCTGCCCAGGCCTTGATCTTGGACTCCCAGCCTCCAGAACTGTGAGACATAAATCTTGTTAAGCCATCTGTCTATGGTAGTTTTTATTACAGTAGTTTGGACTAAAACAGGGCTTCAATATTTGACTTGAGGGATATGGGGCACAATTCAACCCATAACAAATACTCTTCTATAAAATGGTTCTAAGGCTAAAAAAAAATTGGGAAAGTTTGCCAGCTCCATCCACACCAACATCCATAAGGCCCATCAGCACCTTGAAAATATTGAGCCTCTATAATAAAGAAACTTTGTAAATAAGAAAACTTTATAAAACCCAGTGTGTCTCAAATGGAGGCGACTTGGGAATCTATTTTCTTAAGTGATATTCATTTACACCCACTATTATTCCATGAAATACCCCTCAGAAAATGCAGCCAGATTTCAAACAGAACAGCAGCCTGCGGCTAAAACCATGGTCATTGTCCGTAACAACTGTGCAAACAAATTTCAGGCAAAGCAGCAAGCCTATGACAATCCATAACCCTCTGGCCTTGTCTTGTCTCTTTGGGAGAAGAGTCGGAATCTTACAAGTCCTGGACATAGAAGCTCTTTGTGGCAATTATGACAGACTCAGAATCAAGTGGCCAAAAGGAGGAGGGGAAACAGGACACTGACATTCTGCCAAAGCTCATTAAAGGAGGTCATGTACTTGAGTGCACAGACTATTGCTGAGAAACGGCAGTGCAGGAAGAACTGGTAGGAAGCACTAGAGCTTGGTGGCGTCTGTTTTATGAGTGGGAAGGAAAAAGAGAGTGAGGATGGGCACCGGGGCTGCACTGTGACTGCCAATAATCAGATCCACAGCTGGCTGTCTTCGGCAAGCGCTGGGCCAGCCTCAGCACCCCAGCAGCAGCACTGAGGTTTGTTGCCCTGCTGCTAATCCCACTCTGCACACACACCCCTGCTTGACAGGAGCGAGAGAGAAGCTACTGTGCAGGGGCCGATGTGCTTTCCTTTTTCAAGCAGATGCTCCTTTATTGGACGCCTGACTTTGCGATTAACTTTGGCTTATTTTTTGCCATATGTCTTTCTGAAAGCTGCTTTAGTTCCCCGTGCAAGCTGAGCCCCTGTGAGTGTATTAATCCAGCACTGCTTCTGCTCTCCACAGATGGTTCACCACTGGATCTGCAGTTGGCATTTTGCTCGTCTCCTTTGGCCTGGCTAGAACAATTGCTGGCCTATTTGTCTCCACAGGCTCATTATCAATTTAGCCCATAGATCCATATCAGATACTGCGGAGCCACAATCTTCATTCAGAGCTGAAAGGAAAATATGCTAAATGTGACAACACCTCTGGAAATCTTATTAAGACCTGATATAGAAAGGGGGAGAAATGAACAACTGTAGCGCAGAGAGAAATAGGGCAGCCAACCAGGGGCATTTAATTGGAAAGCAAACTAGCCTCAGGAATGTGAAGATGTGAGAAGTGATACCCGAATTTTGATGAGAAACAAATATTGAGTAACACGTTTGAAAACAAATGGGGGAAGAACACAAAGTCTGCTTTTTAAAAGAAACCCACTCAACTGAGTTCACATAAAAGGCTATGTGACCTAGTAATAAAAGGCATCTGGCATCCTCTGCTTAAAACTGAGGCTTCAAAAATCCAGCTTCTGGGGCTTTCAATTATAGTCTCTAAATACATAGGCCATTATCCACATGGAACAACTACTTAGCAGGTGAAGTGATGAGCTGAACAGTAAGATCAGAGATGGGAGGCCAATACCACGTTAGTGTCAGGAGGCTCAAGCAATCGGTGTCTATAAGATAAGCCCAAGCTCCCATCTGGCCATTATTTGAAGCCTTAGAAGATGATCCACCTTCCTCCTGCTACCACACAACAAAGGACTCAGGAATACACCACGTACACACACACATGCACACACACACACACAGACACAACTAGAGTTGCTTCTTGTCCATTGAGGAGGAGCTAAAACCCCTGCACTCGAGACCTTTTTGCCAAAGGCATGCGTGTTTACCTGCTCCCCTCTCCACTCCATCTGGGGGACTTGGAACAAAGCAAAGATGAGCATATTGAGGAAAACTCTGGGAAAATATTACTTGGTTCTCATGGTGAGAAATTGAAACCCAACAAGACTGTTGGATAAAATGCAATTGTTCTTCAATCAGCAACATATTGTAAATTCTGCCTTGGAAACCAAAGAGAAAGACCACAGAAAACTTGGAGACCGGGAAAGAAAACGAAACACAGGAGGGTGGTTAGTGATTCCCCACAAGTGGTCTGGGGTGTTCTTTAAAACTGCATCATAATGATTGGCTCCCTGCAGGGCTTTTTCTAAGCAATTCCTTCTAAATGCCTTCAGAGTGAAAACATGTAAGTGCAAGGAAGAATGAATTTCTGAGATGGAATACACAACATCTTTGGGGTCTGTGAATCAGAGGGTGATGCAGGAGAGCATTTTGATGCTAGGAATTAGGATTGCGACAAGAGAAAAAATATGGTGGGAATCCAACCTTGTTTTGGCAAAGTTCAGAATATTTTACAAAATTTTCACAAGCAAAAAAAAATAAAATCAAAGCATTTCTTTCTAACAACATTTTTCTCTTCCCCACCCCAATGCCATCTATTTTTGTTGTTATTTCCACTAACAAGCCAGTTTAACAACAATGTAGGAACCCTGAGGAAGCGAATTTCTATTCAAACGTACTTTATTTTGTCTTTGAGACATAGGACAGGTGAGCCATGGCCCTTCTGATCCCTTTCAGGAGGCAGTACATCCTCTGAACATTGGGTAACCCAATGCTCTCAGTCTTGGCTGAACACTGGTATTACTTTGAGAAGTATTGTTAAAATACTGATGTCTGGATCTTCCCTCCCCAGAGATTCTGATTTATAATTGATCTGGGCTGCAGCACAGCACAGGGATTTTTTTTAAGCTCCCAGGTAATTCTAACTTGCAGCCATGCTCAGAACCAATGTAACACTAACCTATAGCATTTGGATTTATTGACTTTGCAAATCTTTTTGCCTAATAATCTTTCCCTTTCCTGCCCTTCCAGAATTCCCCATGGGCCTCTCTCCTAACCCACTACTGACTAATACTGTAGGTCTGAGTAGTAACACAGTGCACGGGCCTGATGTCCTTTTATGCTAGAATCTAATATAAGATGAATTAAAAACAGCCTCCTTTACCCCACTATCTGACTTCTCAATAAACATATATATACAAATTCATTCTCCCCAGATTCAATACACCAGACTGTGTGTCAGAGAGGTTGAAAACTCAGAGGAGGGGTTAGGGCAACTTCAGAAAGGAGTTGCAAGTCTAGAAAAGAACAAGGGCTTCTACTGAAGTGGACTTTTCTGAACCTCAAAAAGGAGGGAACTCCTGTGAGTAATTCCTCAGTTATTTACCAGGGGTCCCTGCCACCACAGGTAGCATGCTCCTCCACCAAAAGTCTTATTTCTAAAGTCTCTCAGTAGGCTTATTTCACTTAGCAAAATACCCTCTAGGTCCACTCATGTTTTCGCAAATGGCAAGATTTTTTTTTTATTATTGCTATGTGATACTCCATTGTGTGTGTGTGTATCACATATTCTTTATTCATTCATCTATCTATGAACACTTAGGTTGCTTCCATATCTTAGTTATTGTAAATAATGTTGCAATGAACATAAGCATGTATATATATTTTCAAAATAGTGTTCTCCTTCTCTTTGAATAAGAACCCAGAAGTGGAACTGCTGGGTCTTATAATCCCTATCTTCTTGAGGAAAACTCCTCCTCTTGCCTATTCCAGGTCCTCCCCCCATGCACCATATTCCAAATCTGATTTCCTCAGTCTTGAGAAGCAGCCATGTGTGAAAGTCAGATGAGCAGTGATGTTCCTAGTCTTCCAAGCTTCTCAACTTGCCAGGGGAGACATGAGGTCTAGTTGCAGGAGCAAGGGTTGTCCTGGATGGTCCAACTGAGCTTTTCTTCCTGTAGTTTACCAATAGAGTTGGAGTCCTACCAACAACTTTAGCTACAGGCCCTAATAAGTTAATTAGGCAACTAATTTCAAGAATGGGTTATTTGTCCCTTTCCATTCCCTACATAACCAGTATAGTCTTTGCTAGGAATCTCAAATTTAAATAACTTCAGAGGTCAGGGAGATACATGGGTATAATACAGCAGAGAAGATTGGTGACTTAATTCATTTAATGCTATTCCACACTGTATTAATCAGTGTTCTCCAGAGAAACAGAACCAGTAAGATATTCACATATATATTTCCATATATGTATGAAAATATATGTGTATATATGGAAATATATACTAATTTATTATGAGTACTTGGCTCACACACTTAAGGAGGCTGAGAAGTTCCACGATCTGCCATCTGCAATCTGGAAACACAAAAGTGTCAGTGCAGTTCTACACACAGCCAAAGGCCTAAGCACAAGGTTACCAATGGTTTAAATCCCAGCCCAAGGGCTAGAGAAAATGAGATGAGGTGTCTCAACTCAAGCTGGAAGGCAGGGGTGAATTCCTCCTCCCTCTGCCTTTTGTCCTACTGAGGCCCCCAGTGAATTGGGTGATGCCCATCTACATTGGGAAGGATGATTTACTTTACTGAGTCTACTGATTCAAATGCTAGTCTCATCCAAGAACACCCTCACAGATACACCCAGAAATGATCATTAATCTGGATGCCCATGGCCAGTCAAGTTGACATATAATATTAACCATACAAATACTAAAGGCATAAATTATAAAAATTATAAAATTACTGTGACACCCAACCAAAAATACAGTTGAGGATCTAAGTCAGCCTCTTGTCCCAGTTTTTGAACTCATGTCTAAATCTCTCTCAAGGAAAGAATATTTCTTTATTCCATCTTCAAGGCATATGTCCTAGCCTAGGAGTCATTACTGAGCTAAAAAAGATGTGCTATTCTTTGCTGAACCACCTGAATCAACATTGAAGAGCTATAGTACTACTAGTGGATGCACGCTCTGTCTGCATAATCAACAGTGCTGTATTAATTCTCACATTTACACTTAAGAAGTTTGTTAAATACGTTTTATTGACCTTCAACCAACTGAGCCACACTAGCCAGGGCTCACATTTACACTTTAAGCAAGTTGCTCTTTTTGCCCCCACCACCCTTACCTCTGCCCCTTCTATGGCTGAGGCCCATTTATGCCTTAAATCTCAGCTGAGGTGGAACTTTCTCAAGGGAGCCTTCTCTACCACACCACCTAAGCTAGTCTGCACCTCCTTAGGCATTCCCATAGCACCTTGTACTTACTCTTTCACAGAACCCTTTTTAATTTTAAATATCTTCTCTAGCCACACTGACAAAACTGGAGAAGATTTATAAGTCGGATGTTATTGCGCATTAGTGAAGTTGTGCAGCAAAATGAACTTTTTAACACTGCTGATGGGAGTGAAGATCTACACAACAGGTAATACACAGAAATTCAATGCCTAGGTATTAATTCCAGAGAAACTATTTCACATATGTACAAGGATATATTGCTGATAATGTACATAGCAGTATTTTTTACAATGTACATCATTAATAAAATGAATAATTAAATTGTATTAACTAAAGTATATTCATTAAAATGGACTATTCTGCAACAATAAAAATGAAGACATAAAACTACATGTATCAATGGATGAATCTCATAAACATAATTCTAAGACAAAAATTTGAGTCATAGAAGACCACCTGCAGTATGATATAGTTTATATAATGTTTCAAAATATTTAAACAAATTATAACTTGTTTAGGGAACATATAGTGAGTTGTATTCATTTGCTCCAGTTGCTGTAACATGGACCATAAACCGGACGACTTAAACAGCAGAAATGTGTCTCACACTTAATGGAGGCTATAAATCTAAGATCAAAGTGTCAGCAGGGTTGGCTCCTTCTGAGGACTATGAGAGAGAATCTGTTCCATGCCTCTCTCTGAGCTTCTGTTGATTTGCAGGCAACCTTTAGTGTTTCTTGGCTTGCAGATGCATCTTCCTGATCTCTGCTTCCATCCTCACATGGCATTCTCCCTGTGTGCATGCCTCTGTGTCCAAATTTCCCCTTGTTATAAGGATGCAGTTATATTGGACTAGGGCCCACCCTAATGATCTCTTCTTAACTTGAAGGTGGCCCACAGAGTGGATGTTTCGATTAAGTTTATGCTATGTGTCCCCACCCTTCTCATCATGGTTGATTGGACCAAAGATAATTATCAAACCAGAACGTACCAATCACTTATAGATGAGGAATAGGAGCTGAGAAGTTTAGTCAGTTTCTGTAGCTGAATGGAAACATAACCTCTGAATTTGCTTGCTGTGGGTTGGCCACATTTCATGTGTTAAACAAGTAACCTAGAAAGAGTGTAGAGAGAGAAAGAGAGGGAGGGAGAGAGAGAGAGAGAGAGAGAGAGAGAGAGAGAGAGAGAAGGGCAGAGAGAGAGACAGAGAACCAGGGGATCATGAGAAGGAGAAATAAGGGATGAAAAACAGGGAGAGCCAAAGACTTCCCAGGTGCTCTTTCCAAATCTTTCCTGAGGGCCACCTGTCTTTGGTTTCTGTGAAAGATTCCTGTATCCTTAAAATATCCACTTTACTTAAGTGAGGTTAAGTTAGTTCATATTACTTGTAACCAAAAACCTGACTAATATAGCTTGGCAGATGGTGGGGACAAAGCACAAAAGAGAAAGGAATGAATTTCTCAACCTAACAGTTGGGCGGAATAATGCACCCGGTTCCATTCTTCCAGCCTTGCCTACCTGCTACTTTTCCATCCCACGCAGCAGACACATTTCCATTTTTTCAGTCCAGAATGGGAAACAAATGAAAGAAACAAAACCTTCTAAACTATTAGCATAAGCCAAATGAAGCTGGACAGCCCCCAGCTACCCGTTCAGCCACCTTCAAGCAGTTATCTCCAAGAGCTAAATGGTGACAACTGAGCCAATAAGAATTCAGCTTAGGGAGCACACAGAGCCTATCTCAGGGTCAAGGAAGGAGGTAGGACACTGACATAGTCATGGCAGTAGGGAAGGGTTTTAAGGTTGAGGAGTTTGAGTGACAAAGGTGAGAACTGACAAAAAGAAACTAGAGTGGGCAAAACACCAAATACCTTCTTTAACTTCTTTAAGGGCCACATTAATCACTATTGAATGAATCAGTAATAGTTTGCAGGCAAGAAAGGGAAAACAAACTAATTTATTGGAATGTGTCCATGTCTACCAAATGCCCCATACTGGTGACATGAATATGTTAGATGAACATCCCCATCTTAAGGAGTTACACAGAACTAAGCTGTGTCCACACCATGAGCACAAATAACCATGTCTTATTCAACTTTGTGTCACCAGTAGATAGCATGGTGCCTGATTTAGGGTTGGCATTCAGCACATGCTTGGTGAAACTGATTAAACTCAGTTGAAAGTGCTGTCAAGATTATCATTATTGGGACTGAAAGTTGGGAATATCCTCTTGATTATGGAAACCAGAGGTGAAGATCTAATATTAGTACATAGAGCCATGTTTCTGCCAAAAAGGAGAAAATCAGAAAGTTACTTTCTATCAAAAACAGCTCAAAACAATGTTAACTACACTGTAGCATAAGTGAAAAGGCAAAACATAGATAGAAGGCCTAAAGCATTCAGATTATAACGAGACAGAGCTTCAGCTTCAAGCAGAGTAAGGCTGTGAAGCAACCCCTACATAACTGGGGTGGGTTTCTCCACTATGCAACCCACCCATGTTCCTGTCCACACTGCCATCATGCCTAGAAGCATCAAACATCTTCATCATTTGATGAAAGGGGTTTGTGAGTAACCCAGAAGGGTTGAAAAATGAAGGAATGTCCACTTGGGATGGTTCAGATGGGGCTTAGCAAGCTTCGTTTCTTCTGGTATGAGAAGTAAACAACCCACTAATGATAGGTGTGCTGGAAGCATTACTGAAAGAACCTCACCAGGCATCAGGGACATCACAAAGGGTTAATATGCATTAGTAGCTCAGATGATGGGCAGTGCCTCCCAGAACACTGGCTGCTGTTCTGCAGAATTAGTATGGCTTCCATGGGAGCCCAATGCATTGGGAGTCAGTGATCATTTATTGCTGACTACTTGCCCTTGCTTGGGGTTCTCTGAGGTGTGGCCTCTACCCTAGCTCCTCTTCTAAGCCTATGCCCCATTCCACTTTCAACTTCCCTCCATGTCTCAGTGATCCTCATTGCAAGCTCCTGAGAGGAAGATCATCTGGACCTTTTTTATTCCTTTCCCAGTGTCATATGCTGGCATAATCTTTAGGCCCTGAATGCTTAAAGGCTGCCTTTGTAGTTCTTAAATCCACTCCTTTTTAAATGAATCTCTTCTAACTTAGAAGTTTTACCTCTCAAAATGTATTTCTGCTTCTGACTCTAATAGCCTATTATGGAAGTAAAAAAAAAAAATTCAACTTCACTCCTTTTCCTCTTTGCATTTCTGCTGCAACAATTCTCATTCTTTTCAAGGCAGTATGGATGCTTCCAACTGTCTAAAGAATGTGCCATTCACCTTCAAGAAACTGGTGAGAACAAAAGTGTACATTTCTTGGCATTATTTTTATGAATTATCTTAAGAGCAGTAAGGTGGCCAGCATTTTGCAAAGTCTTTTGGAGAAAGAAAACTTCA
The DNA here is from genome assembly GCF_054644295.1 of Miniopterus natalensis. Lineage (NCBI taxonomy): Eukaryota > Metazoa > Chordata > Mammalia > Chiroptera > Miniopteridae > Miniopterus > Miniopterus natalensis. The sequence goes on from NC_142089.1 coordinate 47,431,097, forward strand.
CAACATTATTTCTAAAGATTGTACCTAAAGGGAACAAAAAAGCAGGGCCAAAAATAGGAAATTTTCAAAGCTGATAGTCCTTTCTAGTTTCATAGCCAAGATCTGAAGTCCCTGAATCTTGGCCCCCTAACTAAGCTTCTGATGGATAGAGGCCCAAAAGAGAACCCCCCAAAATGCAAACTTTTAGTCACTAGCTAGGCTTTAGCTCCAATTTTCTTTGAGGTTTCTACCCTGGTGAACTGAGCTAGTACATTTGAGACCTGCAGGAATACTTTAACCTTTCAGGCTAAGGTCAAGACTAGAGGTTCAGGTTCTACTCCCTCCCACCTTCACCTTGGGGCTCACCTTTGCCTCCTCAAATGATGATGAGGTTGATAACCCGTGAGATGGAAGGAAGAAGAACAAAAGAGAGGCAAAGATATGTGGACGGGTGGGATTTACCTGATTATTTGAGTCAGGACCTCAGTGTGCACAGTCAAATACTTTGGTGCTACAGATACTCAGCACCCTTTCAGAATGTCTCACACAATGGGAATTTCTTAATTTTGCAACTCAACTTGCATTCTCCTTTCCTATGGTACATCATCCCAATTTCTATCTGGGGAATGACTCTTTCTGCCCTCCTTTAGCCACATGGCAAGCCAAGGTGGACCAACCCAACTCCACTTCCAGACTGAGACAGCTGAGTGGAGCTGCACAGGTGGAGACAGTCACGGGGACAGATTCACCCCAGTTGTGATACCCAGAAGAGTGACCTTCAGAACTTCCGTGATTTCTGCCTTGTCCGAACCTATTTTCTCAGCTGTTGCTTCAGTTCTCTGAGCACCCTGCATCCTTCCCCCAAAAAACAAACAAAAAAAACAAAATAAAATGTTTAACTAGGCATCTAAGGAGGCTTTTCCTGCGTGCATGTGCTCAGCAGCTCACCACCATCATTTTACGCGGGGCTGGCTATATTTGTGAACCCAGCACAAAGTGAAAAGTTGGGCTGCTTATACAAAACATGGAGGAAGTGTTATTAAAATACTAAAAACAAAGCTTTTCTCTCTTCCATGGTCTGTCTCTCAGAACATAGTGGAGTTTCTTTTTTATTTAATGTCATCCTAAGTTTAAAAAATTAAAATTTGAGCCGAGCCGGGCGTGGCTCAGCGGTTGAGCCTCTACCTAGGATCCAGGCAAACGGGGTTCGATTCCCGGTCAGGGCACATGCCCGGGTTGTGGGCTCGATCAATGGCTCTCTCATCATTGATGTTTCTATCTCTCTCTCTCCCTCTCCTTTCCTCTCTCTGAAATCAATAAAAATATATATTTTTTTTAAAAATTAAAATTTGAAATTATGATGATGAATTTTACTGTTTATATTGCCCAATGTCTGTTTTAAATTCAAATATCAGAGCATTGAATTGATACACAGAATCACCAAAATTACACATATTGGATTTCGTAGATCATATAACACATGTATTTTGTTCTTACTAGAACAGTAGGAACACTGCACAAAACTAACTCAACTGTTTTTACTTCACTTCTTGGTACATGCACATTTTACCTTCAGCTTACTCGTAAGTAATCAGGGACCCAAAGGTAAAAGAGTGACAGGAACCTCCCCTGTTTGTCACCATGTTCAGCATAAGTTTCAGAGTGGCAGCACAAGTGATAAGGTTCCTGGGTCATTCATGGTTCTTAGAAACCATTGCCTTTCTGCATTAAAAGCAGGCTCTGGTTAGAATGGAAAGCTTAGCCTCTGGGGGCTGTCAGCACCCCTATTTACTCAGTTGTAGATGTAGCACCACTACCTTATTGTGGCTTTGAGTCTCATTGAGCTCCCACACTTTGGGCATCCACTGGGATCCTGTGCCCATGGGCCATTGCAAACACTATATGCAAATGAGGTGGCACAGAACAGCAGTGAAGGCGCATATTGCCCACACCCCTTCTGCTCACACACCCACTCCATTACCCCATTGGACTTTCCTTATAAATATAAGTTAAAAGATAAAATTATTAACAATTTCAGGACATTGACAACAGAAAAACAGTTCATGGGCATGGACCCTTGTGTGACTGCGCCGGTCAGATATGATGAAACCAGCCCTGATCTCGTCACAGCTTGGATTTGGGGCAAGAGCAGTCAAACAGCCTGCCCTCCATCAGCTTCAGCCTGAAGTCCACTGGCCTACGGACTCCTCATTACAAGGAGGTCCCCCTGAATGGCAGGTCCCCCCAGTGTCCTTTCTGGAGGATTCAGGGAAAATCAGAGGAGATCTAGTTTCAAATAAGGGTTTTATGCTTTTCCTATTTAGATGCATTTCAGAGAAGCTTCCATTACCCCACTTAATGAAAAGGCAGGTAGAAAAATCCCTGAATATGATCCTGCTGCTTCTTATAACCATAAAATAAGGGAGATTTTTACATGGCAGGAGAGCATCCAATAATGACCCTCTACTAAAAAAAATGAGAACATGGCTGGAAACATTCTCAGAGAGAAGCCTTGAAGAGGGACTCTGCTCATTCCCAAAGCTTCCACTCTGCCCTCCTATTTTCTCAGTTCAGCTGTGATAGCATTTGAGTCATGGAATCATAACACTTTTGAATTGTAGGGAACCTTTGAGATCATCAGATCCAACTCATTTTACAAGTGGGATTAGGTGACTTTCCTGAGGTCACTGCACTAGTCAGTAGCAACATCAGACTAGCACCTTCATTTTTCACTTTATGCCCATCATTAGCCACAATACTCTTTTCCAAAGATGAAAATAAAGAATATATTGTACATTCTACTTATACATTGTTTTTGAAATAACAATTATAAAAATGGAGAACAGATCCATGATTGCCAGAGGTTTGAGATAAAGGGGAGTGAAAGGAGTAGGTGTGGCTATGATGGGAAGTGAGAGATCCCTGTGGTTGGTCTGTGTCAGGACTGTGTCAGTATCAATATACTGGTTATAATATTTTGCTATAGTTTGAAAAGGTGCTTATTGGGGGGAACTGAGTAAAGAATACACATACTCTTCCTGTATTATTTCTTATAATTACATGTGAATCTACAATTCAAAATAAAAAACATTAATATAAAAATTGAGTGAAGGACACATTGAAAGTTTAACATCAATCATTTATGCTAAATAATTTTTAAAAGCCAAATACTAAGTTAATAATAATTGAACCCTATTTTCTTACATGAGCAACTTGAGGTTGTACCTGGGTACTCATAATGCACGCTATTCCTGAATTAATATTATTATTCCATTATTATTGGGCCTTACTCTTTAAAGTTTTTTCCTGATATAGGCTATTTGACAACACCCTCCCAAAAAAGCAAGAAGTCATAGTCCCAGAATACACACAATGAAGTGATGTTGGTGTCACAGGTAAGCAAGAATGTTTACATCATTTATAATCCAGGGAGATTCTGAACATCAGGCCGCACCTCTGATCAACGTGGTTCCATCCCTTCAGGATGACCCAATGGAGGAGAAGAGACATTTTTACAAGAATGTCCATCGAATACAAAACCACCCAATAAAGATTATTAAGGCCTGTTGGGGCTATTAGAGCCCATCCCAGAAAAACAGAGAAATAGAAGGATTTAAATTGCTCAGCTGCATCTCAAATTATACGAATGGTTAAGTGATGGTGCCACTTCCCTGAGTAAACACTGGTCTCAACTCAGCATCTGTACTAACTACCACTAGAGAAAAATTATTTGTTCCTTGGTCAGATGTGTCCTCTACAAAGTCATTTTGGGTGTAACTTTAAGGAAAGAGGAAACGAGAAAGGGACAAAGACTCTAAAGTTTACAATGAAGATAATGAATTGACTTTAAAAGAAGTTTAAATGGAGAAGCTCTTTGTTCTGTAGAATTCCCAGTGTGTCAACGTTGATTCCATTTGGAGTTAAAGCTAAAATATGTTCAGCAAAAAACAGAATATTTTCAAGGGTGGATGTGAATTGCCTTTTCACAGATAGGACTGTCTCATGTATTTTATTGGAATTATTAGTAGTGTGGATACATGAACAAAAAAGATCATTGTACCTACCACCCCTTTGGTGTTTATCTTAATTTTGGCTTTATTCTAGCATTTGAAACAAAATCAGGCAGTTTGGCAAATTTGGACTTTTTAATCACTTAAGCAAAAACCATTTCTTTCCAAGAAGTAAAAGAAATTAAATTTTTATTTCACTTATTTATCCATTCATCCTTATAAAAACAACACACTATTCTATGTAAGCATTATACTAGCTATATAGTATATCTTGGAGATACAGCCATAAAGAATAATTATAGCAGCAAAAGTTTATCTAGTTTACATAGGTACCAGGCACTATTACAGCAAAGATTAAATCATGTCATTTTTCGAGTAGCCCTGTGAGTTCGATATCACTATCTCCCTTGCTGTTTTCAGTGTAATGCATCCGGAAACTTGTAAATTCTTCATCAGGAAAATCATCTCTGGTCCATGGTAAAGAGCAAAGCTGTAAAACTTGTCTGGAAAATCAGGTGTCAATTTCCTAGCTACTTCTTGTGGGCATTTTAAGAAATTTTCGCTCTTAGCATTTTATATTTCTTGCTGCTGATGTTTCCACTGAAAGCAATTTTATTAATGTAAGGATTCAAAAGGACAACGTGAAAGGGAAATTAAATGATTTTTTCACATTACAGAAAACCTTCACGTGGGAACTGATGGTTAGAGCTCAATCTTCTTTGCTCATTTCGGGCCCACGAGCCTAATTAACACTGGCTTGCAATCAAGGCTATTATTCCAGTGGCTACTTCCTCCGTGGACCTGCCACCACGACACTTCTGACCTGACTTCTTGTTTTGAAGTTCACACAATAGATAATTTCTAAAATGTCGCTTTTCCCCTTATGAGAATGAAACTAGTGGTATTAGTCACCTCCCCCACTGTTTTTCTTTCAGATTCCTTTTTATTTTTTATTTTTTTTTATTCCTAAGACTCTCCCTAGAATAAAAGCGCTTTTTCTATTTTGCAAAGGCCTCCTTTCACACTGGAAAATTTTGGGGATTGGTACTCAGTAAAATGGAGGCCCTCTGATGGTAAAATGATTAGAAAGCACTTTGTTCAGAATTCTAATCCCCTGTCCCACTGTGAACTTGGGATTAGTCCCCAGAGCACGTTGGAGGGGCCCTGCAGGAAAGCAGAGAAGAGACACAGGCCTCAGAGGTAGAAGGATTTAGTTGAAAATTCCAACTCCATCACTTTCTGGCTCTGTGACCTTGGACAAGTTAGCTGAGACCCAGTTTCCTCATCTATAAAATAGAGATAATAATGTATACTTCGCAATGTTGCTTTTAAAGATTTTGGTGAGTACAGAGCTATTCCTACAGCAAAGTGGGTTTTTTTCTTTCTTTTGGGAGAGGTATGGGGGTATCAAAGTTGAGGTGTAGGAGCTTCAAATAGAAAGTTAAAGGAAGGCAAAAGAGTATAGTAGCCTGGCTGGTGTTGCTCAGTGGTTGAGTGTCAACTCATGAACCAGGAGGTCACGGTTAGATTTCCCATCAGAGCACTTGCCCAGGTTTCATGCTCCATCCCCAATTGGGGGTGTGCAGGAGGCAGCTGATCAATGGCTCTCTCTGATGTTTCTTTCTCTCTCTCCCTCTCCCTTCCTCTCTCTGAAATCAATAAAATAAAACATTTTTTTTAAAAGTACACTATGCAGAGTGGGCATCTGGGAGTTGGTCAAGGAAAGCATACTCACTGTGGGAGCATTCAGTGAGCGCCGCAGCATGGGGGTCTGTGATGAAGACCACGTGTGGGCTCTGCAGTCAGACAGACCAGGGTAATGTTCCGTCTTCACTATTTACTGGTTGTGATCTTTCTTTCTTCTGTAATTTGGGAGAATAAATACCTGTGTCAAAAGGTCATTCTGAAGATAAAATTGCATAATATTTGCAAAATGCCTAACCCAGGGCCTGGGCACATAGTAAGCTCTCAATAATCTATAATAATTTTTATTAATATCAGTAGCAATTAGATATCAGTTTTTACTTTAAGTGAATTTCTAAATCTTTCCAGGGCTTAATTTTTTCACTTGGAAAATGAGTGCAGTGGAAGGTACTTTATAAGGCCACAGTTGTTAGAATTGAAACAAACCATTTAAAAACAATTGGCTAAGAGATACATGAAAAAATGCACAAAGTCGCTAATCATCAGAGAGATGCAAATTAAAACCACAGTGAGGTATCACCTCGCACCTGTCAGAATGGCTCCATCAACAAGTCAAGGAACTATAAGTGCTGGCGAGGGTGTGGAGAAAAGGGCACCTAGTACACTGCTGGTGGGAATGCAGACTGGTGCAGCCACTATGGAAAGCAGTATGGAGTTTCCTCAAAAGATTAAAAATTGACCTGCCATTGGACCCAGTGATCCCACTTCTAGGAACATATCCTAAGGAAGCCCAAATACCAATCGCAAAGAACTTATGCACCTCTCTGTTCATAGCAGCTCAATTCACAATAGTTAAGATTTGGAAACAGCCCAAGTGCCCATCAGTAGATGAGTGGATAAAAAAGCTGTGGCACATTTACACCATGGAATACTATGCAACTATGAAGAGGAAGGACCTTTTGGCCTTTGGTACAGCATGGAGGGAACTAGAGAGTATTATGCTAAGTGAAAGAAGCCAGTCAGAGAAGGACAAGTACCACATGATCTCACTTATATGTGGAATATAATAAAATAAACTGATGAACAAAGTGGATCCAGTAACATAGAAGCTTGGAACAAACTGAGGGATTTCAGAGGGAAGGCAGGGAGGGGGTGTGGGTGGGGAGAGATTAATCAGGGAACTTGTATGTTTATGGGCAGAGCTCATGGACGTGGACATTGGTGCGGGGAGGGCCTTGGGGTGGGATGGATGTGGGCTGGAGGGGATCAGTGGGGTTAAAAGGGGGACATCTGTAATGGTCTCAACAATAAAGATAAAGAAGCATTAAAAAAAAAATTGGCAACATACTTGGCACCTAATGGGTAATAGGTACTCGTTTTCTCTCTTGCCTGCTATAATCATCACATAGTAGCTGAAACTACACTCTGGACTTTCTGAAAATGCACTTCCCCGAATGAATATCTTATCACTCGTACCTACTTCTCATAGCCTCTCTCTTGGTATTCCTCTCCCCCTCATTGATTGTTGTTTTCTGTCATTCTCAGACTTGACCCTTGATTACCTGGGAAATGTGTCTGAAGTTTCCTGGGAAGACCCTCCTCCCAAAAAATGTCTCCACTACTGTTCCCACATTTCTATTATCAGCAATTTATTTCCCCATGCTCTCTCTATAAGGCAGAAATTTATTTTAACACTTCCATTAGAGCAAGTTAAAACTTTCCTGCTTGACAGGAAAACTAAACACCCTGAAAGGGACTGGGTGACTGAGTAAATGAAGAATGTGAACATAGAAGAGAAAGCTTCCAGAATGAAGGCTGGGGACGGGTTCCCAAGAACACGATGGTCATATTTCCACCGCATTGTAAGAAATGGATCAAGGCCTTCTAGAATTAGCTTCTGTAGTTTCTCCCTTTCTTCCCCTCCCTCCCCTTGCCCTCTGTCTCCTTTTTCCATCCCCTCTCTTTCCACTCCCTTCCTTCCTTTTCAGATTCCCATTTATTTTCGTCCATTTAAACAACTATACCTGTTTTCTCTTTTTCTACTCAGAGTGTTTGAAACGGTTTCCCATTTCCCTTTCTTAGTTTCAGGTACCATTTTTATTGCATTTGCAATCCATATGCTGACACAGCACCATTCCCCTCCTTCCCTTTTCCCATTTATATCAAATACTGCAGAAAATTCATCCTGCTCAGTGTCAAATGCCAGATCCACTTTGGAAATGCATTATTTTTATTCAAGGTGGGTTTTATTCCCGCTGTCTTTCCCATAACCTTCACAACACACACACACACACATACACACACACACACACATGTTCTCCATCATTACCTGGCCAGTAAATCAAAAAACTGTCTATTCTTTGCACCCTCTAGAGATGTGTGGAAATATTAGACGATGAAAGCTGGATCAGTTCAGAGTGAATTAGTGCCCAAAAGCTAGGAAGCTGGAAGCTTATCTGATCAGATTTCTTCTTCTTTTTCCTGAAACTTATCCCAGCTTTTGAATTTGTAAAAGTGAATGAATAATTTGGTGTGAAACAGATTTCTCAGAAGATTTGCATTATGTCTAGCTTCTCTTTAGGGCTGATTTTTTTTTCTTTTTTTTTCTAAGAACACTCTTTCTTCCTTCTGGCAATTGGAGAGACTCATGTCCAGGAAAATAGAATGGACTCACAACTAAAGGGCACACAACTAAACAAAACACATGTGCTATAAAAATACTGAGTCTGTGGTCACTGCCATTGGAGTTGTATTTAAGCCTAATACAGAGATCGGCATCTACTCTGGTTTTCACTGTCATTGGGCTGAGGATCTAACGGACAAAACTGTTGGAGAAACCTGCCTCCAGAAACGCTCCCACCTCTGATCCCAAACAAGTAATTCTTTGCGGACACCACGAGTAAAATGACTTGGGATATAATAACTATGTTCCTATAATATTAGAGGATTATTATAATCTAGACCCACTCGATTATTAAAGTCTCTTTGAAGGAAGGCTCTTGACTCCAGGCCCCACAGCACAGTGCATATGGCATGCCCTGGGTAAAAGCAATTTGAGGTGAGCCGAACTGAGTGGGTACTAGCTAAGCCGTGTTTAATGAGTGAAACACAGATGAGTAGATTAAAGGTTCAAATGACCACAACCTGTTATGACATTCCACTGCGTAGTCCTGGACACATTCAACGCAAATATAAGGCTCAATTTAAAGGTAGACACAATGGCCACAGAAAATTTTCCTTCTCCCCTTGGTAACAGCGCTATACATGTTCGGTTTATTTGGTCTGTGGCTTCACTGGCTTGTTCATGCAATGCAGTATATCTTTAGACTGTGAGTTGAGATGGTCAACTTATGTGCAACCAGAGAGCCCTAGAAAGCAGTCCTGTTACACTGAGACAGTTTTGTCCTGACAGGAGACCATTAGCATTGAGCTCTCTCATTCCCAGGAAGACTTGCCTTTCTAAGACCACAGCACAGCTCTTCATTGGAGCATCACTGCCCATAGGGGTGTAAATTAGGAATTCTGGTTTCCATTTCTGCCTTTTCCCACACTTGGCTTTGGGACCTTGGATGGGTCACTAAACCTCTTTGGACCCATCCAACAGCACCTTAAATTTGTTTCTTTGGACATATGTTATCTTATTTTTTCTTAATAGAACTTTTTAGGTTAGATGTTGTTATTCTTGTTCTACAGATTGTTTAGCAGAAAACATTGGTTGAGCACCAACCATGTACCTTGCACTGTTCTAGATTCTGGGGATAACCAAACTTATGGCTCAGAGTTTTGTAGCAAGACCACTACCTAGAAATTTCTTCTAATGATGACAGCCTAGGTAATTTTAATCAACCCTCAGGCTGAAGAAAACAAAAAAAAAGAGATCTATAAAAAACCTCTTCTTAAAAGCACCTAAGAACTAACAAGACCCCAAGAATGACTCAGCCACAGTCTAGGAGGAGCTGAGGATCCAGAGAATTAAACCCAGAACTCAAAGCTGCTTTTATGTGAGCACACTTGCCTATTTGGAAGAAACAGAAGCAAAACCAAGTTGTCATTCTGGAGACAGAGCATGTGATAGGAGAGGAGGGAAGTTCTGCAAAACAATTTAGATGGCGCTGAAATGGAATGAACACCCCTTTAAGGAATTTGGTTTTATCCTATAGGCCAATATTCCAAAAACTAGAGTCTATGGACCCTTGGGGTAAAAGTGAGGGCACACTCTCAGGACCCAGAAGTTCAACCAAAAAAGTGTTTTACCTCCTTTTTGATGAGAATCTAAATAAAAGAAAACAAACAAACAAAAGCTCTACAATAAATATAGATATATTCTGGATCATTTGGATTATTACCATATTTGTTTCCTCTGGTTATATTGACACATTAGATCCAATGTGGGAGTCAAATAGGCAATAGATTCCATTTTGAAATAACTAATCATTCTGGCTATAAAACAATCAAGAGTGGTAGGGCCTGTGGTATATTAGAGATTGCATGCCTCATTTTAAAAAGTCTCCAAGAATGATTTTAAAAGAAATAACTTTGTTGCGCAGTGCCAATAAAACACAGTACCAGTTTTTGAACTTGACCTAAAGTGACAGTTTTCAACTTTTAATGTGTTAGTAAATGTATTTGATTATATGAGGTTACATCGACACATCCTAATGGCAAAATGACAATAGTCCTACACTGAATTCATTATATTCATGCTGAATTATTTTACCAGTTATTATGAAAAATATTTATTTCTCATTGATAATAAATAAATTTTTATTCATTATCTAAATAAAACACATTTTCCTGGAATATGACTTTTCTTCCTTAAGTTAAGGAATAAATTGAGACTCTGATGAGAGATCATGAAAACAACATTGCACAGGAGAGTGACATCCCCTTTATGGGTTTCTGGTTTATAAAAAATGATCCGAGACAGATTTGTTAAGTAAATTCTTTGTCTAGGCCAAATAAAGTCTATATAACATCATGGGGCATTGGACAAAAGATCTTTTGTTGTAGTTTGAATAGGTTTTCTTCCAAATTTCAGACAAAATAGAAACAATGATAGAAAACTTGATTTATAATCAAGTGATTTCAAAATTGTCTGAATTAGCCATTTTTAGAATTTACTGACATTTTCCCACTGGTTCTGTGCTAGAGCCATGAATATTTTTTCAACAGCTATAAAAAATTTTAAAATAATAACTTCAAATATTATTTTCCCATACCCAGGTCCAGTAATAATTGGATTAGGTAATCATTTAATAATGATTGAAACATGCCATAATGATAGCCCTGTTTTCCAGTCACCAAGATAGTTCCATAGGGATCAACAGACAGCTCATTACGATCGGCACTTGATAACTATTCCATAGACAGGATTACGGTAAGGAGATGGCCTGAATATTCTAAAATAGTGAACAATACTGTGATGTTACTTAATACTCTTACGGACAACATCCTTAAGTTAACAGTGTCGCCCTCTCTAATATTTTTAAATTTAAGACACAGAAACAGAGTAAGAAAACACATGGAAATATAGAAAAATTTAGCTTTATCACTGAACTATTAATCTTTCACATTAAATTAATGTTGTTAATTAGAATTTTATTGGTGTCATAGTTTTGTTCGTATTTCATTGCATATTTATTTTTGGATTTAGATTTGTATATTATCTATGAGGAAAAGGAGTTATTATACCTAATCTAATGTCTATAGATTTTGTTCATATTATAATAAATAATTTAAGTCAGCACTACAAATCTGAAAGAATTTTTTTTCTTTAGAAGCAAAACCAGTATAGGCCCTATGTTGCTACTAAAATATTTAAAAAGGGGAGTAGGCGATCAGGTTTTCATTTTAAATTTACCCTCAGGCAGCTTGTGAAGGTTAGAATGAAAAGGGGCAAGACCTTGAGGCAGGAGCTCAGTTAGGAAACAGTAATCTAGCTGAGAGATAATGAGGATTTTAACAAAAGACACTGCTTCAGGATAGAGAGGATCTGAGATGGGCCAGGTAGGTCCCTTGTGGCTTATTTCTTATTATATACAATGGTTTGGGTTATATTGTACAAGAGCAAAGAGCAAAGGCTATGGAATAGGCTTTTGGGGGCAGAAGATAACTTACAAGCTAGATGAAGAAGTCAAGAAAAGGTGAAGGTCTCTGGATCTTAACATTGTTCCACAGAGGGGCATACTGGGGCTGAAGCTCTAGTGGACATGAATTTGGGGTCTCCGATCAAGTAGGAAGATGCCCCTATTCAACCATGAATCACTCTCTTTACAAAACAAGCTTGAGAAGCCAAGCTTTGCCCCTGAGGGAATACATAGTCTGTCTAGAACAAGACAATTAGGGAACTGACAAGGAATGCTAGATCATCAGAACCTAGAAAGCTTGAGCTTATGAGATGACACAGTTGACCTCACTGGAGGGAGGACACCTCTTGACATATGGGAAGTAAAGCTTGGGTACTGCTCCTGTCTAAGAGAAAAGAACCCCTAGTTCCTGTTAGCAATTTGTTCAAACAATGGGGGTGAGCTTCCACTGTCACTGGAATTACACTCAATCTGAAAGTTATTTTATTAAATGGAATTAATCAAAGTTGGTGAATAATTGAATTTTGGGTAGTGAGTGAGAGGGAAAGAGGAGTCAAGAATTGCTCTAAGGTTTATATCTTGGCTAGTTGAGTATATGACGATTTCTTTAATGAGATAAAAGATGTGGGAGAAGAAAAAGGCTTTATGGTGAAGAGGGAGATGATACATTCACATTTGGATATGTTGAGTTTGAGATGTCTCTGATACATTCATTTGAAAGAAATGGAAGCTAGGGAATACTGATTTGAAAGTCAGATGCACTGGTTATACTTGAAGCTTGAGAGGTGAATGACAATGACATTTTTCTATGTAGACTGGGAAAAGAAGGGAAGGGAATTTTAACATTTAAAAAGCAGCTTAGTATAGTAGATCAATTGTTAAGTGGGATAAAGCTGGGGGCAGAAGGAGAAAAAACATGTATAAGAAGCCCAAGAGCTATCAGTATAATGAACCATTCTTCAGACTATGTAAGAATTTTTAGGAAAGTAGTGAAAGCACATTTTGCCATTATTTGAGAAATGGCTGAGTTTAGAAAGCAGATGACTTTTCTAAAAGTTTGCTGATGAAGAGGAGAGAAAGAAGGGAGATAAAGCAGGAATCAACAGGGAACCATAAGAGAGTATTATTATTTATTATACTATAAAATCATATTGAAGGCCTTATTAGTTGGGTTGACATTATACAAGGTGTATGAGATAAAGTTAGGTCATATTTTCCCACCTCAAGTTTTTTTGTTGTTTTTTATGATCATTATTTTAAGGTGTTTATCAGAAGAGATTTTACTTTCAGTCTAAAGCAAATCTGCAAAATTGCTTCTATATTCCAATACCCTTCTAGCTCTTGTCCTGACTTCATTTTTAGCCCCTCTGATTCAGCCCTTCCCCCAAATTCCCAAGGCATGGTAATCTATGAAAAATAAAATTCCAGTCGCAATACTCGCTTGCTCCTGCACTCCACCATTTGGTTCTGGTCCAAATGCAAATGTCCTTTAAGCCCATGTTCACTGCATACCTCTGTGTACAATCTAGTACAGGAGACCAAGTACAAGAGCAATCATAAAACAGCCCAGTACAAACTGTAATAGGGAGAAGTCTTCAAATGAGATCTAGCGATCCTCACAATGGTGATGGCTGAGCAGAATCCCCAGGGAATGTCAGGAGTTGACTGCATCTCTCATAAATGCTCCACTTTGCTCTGTCCTTTCTCTTTCAATTTTCGTGTCTTTATATATGCTGTTCCTTCCATCTAAAATACCTCTATGTCCATCAGCCTGTGAAACTCCTATTTATCTTGAAGACTTTACACATGTGTATCTTTTCCTTGAAGCTGTCTCCAACACTGTTGTCTGGGTGAAGTGTCCCAACTTTGTGGTCCCAAAGGAAGTTGCACCTACTTGTGCAGAAGCAATTGTCCCCACCTTTATTTATGTATGTACTCTTCGAGGTTAAGATATGTCTTTATTCTCTAATACCTCCCTTCTAGCATAGTGCCTGGCACATAGTAAGCACTCAATTAATGTTTGTTAAATGGCTGAATGAATAAAGTTACTTGACAAGTGAGTTATCTAATTCTAGAACTTTTTAGAATTCTGGGCAAAGGAGTGCTATGACCCTTGAAAAATTCATTTTATTTTCCTGGTCTTTTCCAAGTTTGTATTTGGCTATTGATAACTAAGGACCTTTATCACAATAAAATTCTGTAACTCTATTTGACTCTCTGTGCCTATGAGCACACATAAGATTTGATTGCTCAAACATGTCTACTATTGGCAGAGTCTGATAAATTTATTCATTTAACCTTCAACCAATATTTATTAAACATTAACTATGTGCAAGGACCTGTACTCAGTATAAGTATCAACCATGCAAATAAAGTCCTTGCCCTTCTTGCCCTTACAGAGTTTATGATCTAATGAGGTAAACATCTTAAAGAAATAAGCTTGTACATAAATACAATTTGGGATAAGAGCTATGTGGCTAAAAAATAGCATGCAGCAAGAGAGATTAACTGGGGAGGCTTATTTTAAATTATGGGGTCAGAGTAAGCCTGTTATGAGGAAGGGATATTTAAAGCTAAGACCTAATGGGTGTGTAGGAGGTAAGGACAGAGAGGGACCATTTTTGTCAAGCGAGACATTTGAGAAGGCCTGTTGACAAGATAGTTGGTGTGTCCAGAGCCTGGTGAGGAAGAAGGTAAGTCTCTTGAGTTGAGGTTGGAGAGGTAGGCAGATGCCAGACCATGCTGTGACTTACAGCTAAAGATTATAGAATTATTTCTACAATTAAGGGCAGATTAATGAAGGACTTTCCATACGAAAATTATATAATCATTTTAATTTTTAAAGATCCCTTATATATGATGTAGAAGATGGATTTCAAGGAACAGGAGGCAATATGAGAGCCCAATTAGAAGATCTTTTGGTTACAAATTTGGATTTGATTGCCTGTAATGGAAAACCCCAGAGAACAATGACTTACAAAAAGTTGGGAGCCAACTCTCTTCTCCTGCACAAGGAAGCTTAGAAGAGCAACCCAGGCTGGGGAAGAGGCTCTTACATGTGAGAGCTGAGGCTTCTGTGATTTCGTGGGCATTTCCTTGATGGGGTGGTCACAGAATGGCCACTAAGGCATCTGCCAGTACGTTCACATTTCAGGCAGGAAGAAAAAGGAAGCTCTAAGGCAAAAATGGAACATGCCAGCACCTGTCCCCACCCCTTTTAACAGACTTTCTCAGAATTCCACCCAATAATGTTTACGCACAATTCACTACTCAGAACTGTGTCCCACAACCAACTCTGTCTGCAAGAGAGCTCAGAAAATTTTTTTAGAAACTAGATTTGTTACCAGTTCAGACAAAATCAGGCTTAGAAAGGAAGAAGAGAAAAATGAATATTTGATAGCAAAGGCTGCCTCTGCCCCTGTCCACCCCTTTTCATCTCCTGATGGGACGGTGGGCATGGTTTGCTTGTGTGAGGGATGGCTGTGCTATGTTAGGCAGAGCATGCTGTTGTTTGTAAGTCTAATGACAGAAAGAGAAATGTGCTTGAATGTAAAAGGGCTAGAAGGAAGATACTGTAAAGTGGCACACTCAAAAGCCGTCCAGCCTTCTTCTGCTTGCTTTCCCTAACTACATTCCTAGATCCCTTTGCAGCTGGGATGCTGGCATATTATCTAGTTTACACCCCTCATACAAAGCCCCCCAAATTTTGAATGGAGAAGTGAGCAATGTGTGGTGGCTTGTCAATACTCACATGGATATCAGCTTTTCTGGCAAGAAGCTGACAGAGATGTCTGTTCTCCTGGTGTGGTCAGAACTCTGGGGTCTTATCCGGTAAGCTTAACATGTGCCAAAGAATCCAGGGATGAAATTGGATATTTGCCTTGAATGTGTTGCCCCTGGTTGTGTTGTTCATGGCTATGGTACAACTCATCTTCGGGCCCTTTCATAAATTTTTTTGTTGTTGTTAACAAGTTTTTTTTTTTGTTAACAAATTTTTAATGAATACTGTCTTGTTACATCTAGCTAGAGTTGATTCAGTTGCCTACAACTAAGGACCATGAGTAGTATAGGAAATAGTGTCCTACGGGACAGTGTATAGGTAATTTCTTACAGTGTCATGAATAAAAAATGTTTGCATAATATGGTGAATAAAACACTGCATTTTATTAAAAGCCACCTACCTACTTAACTCTGCTTTTGGATATCTTAAAGGTACCGCAGACTCAGCATGTCCAGGTAAGGAACTCCTCATATTTTCTACTCAACCTTGTTTTTATGGCTTTGGGTTACACAACCCAGAAGTTGAGTAGGCTTTGTAGATAGTCCCCTCCATTCACACATTCATTCTATAGCCAAGTTCTATTCTGCTACTTAAATGTCAGGATTTCATCTACTTTTGTATATTTCCACCACCACAATTGAAGCTACCATGATTTCTCTCCTGAAGTACTAAATTAGTCTCTTAACTGGACTAACTGCAAATTCTCTAGATCCCCTCTAATCTAGGTTTCACAGTTTTGCCACAATTTTCAACACAAAATATTGCGGATTAAGACAAACTGATTAACTCATCCAGAAGCCCCTGTAATCTGGCCCTTGTCTACCTTTCTAGGCACACCTATCACCCTGTCCCTTGATCTTATCCCGCTTACTTGCAGCCCTCCCCAGCCATTGTCCACACCAATTTCTCTTCTAGAATGTTCTTCTGCCCTGGGGGAACTCTTACACATCCTTCAGATCTCATCTTAAAAGCAACTTTCTACTTGACTAGGATCATGAAACTCCTTTATAGCATTTATCTCAATTAACATTTAGAGCCAATTTTTAATGTACTTGTTATTATTTGATTACTGCTGATCTGAACCCTGTAAACCATAAGTTCTATGTAAAGAGGAACAGTGTCTGATTTGGTTCTCTAGATACCTCATATTGTTTTAATTTATGTTTCTTTGATTACTGAAATTGAACAAGCACAGTGCCTTTTGAATAGTGAATAAAAGAATGAACAAGCCAGGTAGTTGCATATGTAATTGCTCATTTTCATATCAAAACTGCAAAGTTGGTAGTATTTCTAAATTTGTAGACAGGTTCCACAAGCAGTCAGTGGCAGAGGCAGGACTTAAGTCCAGGGCTGTCTCACTCCAAAGCCTGAATTCTTTCCATTTCGCCATGCAGAGCTCCTCTCCTAATGAGACAGTGTATGTGAGAGCACTTTGTAAGAAATATTGCTGGGTGTTGGGTGTTTTTATCATTACCATCTAGCTGGGAGAATGAACAAAGGGCGGTAATGCTGCCCACCATCAATATCGAATACCAAATGATGACGGGAAGTAGCTAGCATGCTGTTTGCACAATACCACACTATCAGTGCCCTTGCATTTTGGTTCGGTTGGCAGCCTCAGGAATTTAGTATTTTGTTAGGAGTCTTGTGATAACCACTCAAAAACACAATTCATCTTGATTATTAATGTCCCTGGAAATTTTTTATAATAAATATAGTGTTCTGATCTGAACTAGGTAAAACTAAGACTTTATTCAGCTCTCCTGGTCTTAGGAACCCATAAGTCACCAAGAATGTAAGGCTGGAGACAAAGAACAGAGGAGGAGGAAGAGGAGCACAGACAGAGCTAACTCATCATTTTCTTATCTCTGAGGAATGTGTTCTCCTTGTATTTCTGACCCACATCAGCCAATTACTTTGATTTGTAGCTGGAACTTGGTAGCTTCCAGGTAAACACAGGGTCTGCTCAGTGGAGTCGGAGCAGGGAAGGTGCATAGTCCTTAGGGTCTCATGAGGACGCTAGTCCTTAAGGCAATAGCCAAAGCAGACTGGGATTTGGGGAACATTTTAAGAACAGGAGGAGCAGGAACTCTGAGGACTGTAAATGTGGTGGCTTACTGATGACCAGCTACCCCAGTCCCTCATCTCAAATAAGGACAGGAAGGAAACAAAACCAGGGCAGTTTTTCCAACATATTCAACATGACCAAAATAACTTATAGGCAGTGATAAATAGTACAAATAATAAGCTGGTATATTGTTTTTTCACAAAAAAGTTTATTATTTTGCTATTGAGGATATGAAAGAAAAGTTAATTGTAAGAAGTAGAATGATACCAATTAAAAATCAGCCAATGAGGTGCCACCCAGAAATAGCCTCTGTTAAATTTTGACCAGGTATATTTACTTTCAGGATTTTATATTAATATTTTTACATAGCTGTTAATAATCTAAATAAACAATTTTGCATTCTTTTATAAGATGTTATATTATCATCTTGCCATGTCATTAAAAGTTCTTCATAAACACAATTTTAATAGTCAACATAGAATTTTCTTATAAAGATATACATATTTTACTTAGCCTTGTTTCTAATTGAAAATATTTTCTCTTTTTTTCTTTTGTTGTATAACACCATAATAAACATTTTTATTACTAAATTTTTATCTGTATATATCATTATTTCTTTAGAATGGATTCTGGAGAGGAGGTTTTTGCATCAAAGGATATGAAGAGCAAGGTTTTGAATACATATTTCAAAATTGCTTTCCAAAGCCAGCATGAGTTCATTTCACCATATGCTCATCAACTTTGAGTATTAGTAATTTTAAAAATCTTTACTTTTCCAATAAATAAGTGTTATTTTAATTTATATTTCTTTGATTACTAATGAGAGTCAATTAGAGTTTTCGTATGTTATTTATATTTCTTTTATAAAATATGTTTGCACACTCATTTTTCTATTGGGCAGTGCTCATTTTCTTAAAGGTTTATGTGAGTTCTTTATATATTAAGGATGTCTATAGCTTCATGAGACTAAGGTCTATGAGTTGCCGTTTTTCCTGAAATCAACAGAGTTTGGCAATTCAACTGACTCCAATTCATATAAATTACTACTAATATTTTAAAAGATGGGCAAAAAGATCACGATTATTGAGAAGACTAACAAGCAAGCTTAAAATGTTTATCTATAACCAATGATCTTTATATAACCAGGGCTCTAATAAAGCAAACATTTTTAGGAGGAGAGGGGAGTTCCAAATGTTCTAATGATCTCAAGGGAATGAGAGTATTTGCCTTCAAGATAAGAATTTTATTTGACTTTCTATCTAGGTGATGATGGATTATGGGTGTTAAAATGCAATCTGATAAGCAGGTAATCAAATTAAGATGAAAAGACTTACAGAACGCCTTCTATGCTTCTTTACATTGCTGAGATGATTGGCTGGTAGACAAGATCAAATAAATTATCCAGGAGTTTTACAATAAAAAAATATTCAAATGTAGAGGAAGAAATAAAAACCAAACATTAATAATGACCTGGAAGGTGGGAATTGGCATATTCTTTATTTCCAACCCTATGCTTAAAAAGCTTTTTTTTCAATAAAGATGTATTACTTTATAGTCAGACATATCAATAAAGCTACCCAAAAAAATGGCCTGGACTATAGGTAAGTTCAACAACTTTAACACAATTAAAATAAGGGGGAAATAATACCACTAGAACTGCAATAAGTATGTGAGATTATTTATGCAGTGAAAATTTGGAAGCAGCATCTCTACTAACACCAAAGAAAGTAATGAGAAAAGTTCTCTTGCAGTTGCTGACGGACCACCTAAGAGTTCAAGATTTGGGGTAACACAGACCTAGACCTAGACCTCCATTTTTTTATTAAATGATCTTAGAAAAGTCCCTTAATCTCTGAGCATCAGCCTCCTCATCTGTAAAACAGGAGTTAATAATACCCACTTGCAGAATAACTGAAAATTAGTGACAAGGAATGTAATGCATTTAGCATAGGTTGGTACAAAGTAGGTACTCAATAAATGGATAAATATTATTTTTATTATTATCATTATAACATAAAAATGGCATTTTATTCCCACTTTCCAGATAAACAGAGTTTAGATAACTTGCCCAAGAGTTGTAAGTAGTGGAATGAGATTGAAACAAAGTATGTTTGACTTCATAACTGCTCAGAACCACTAAAGTGTTCAATACATGATATTTGAATGAATGAATGAATGAATGAATACTAAATGTAATAAGAAGATCCCAAAAGCCAACGATGCAATCAAAATAAACATGTATTATATCTCTGGAGAGTTTAAAGTTCTAGATAGGAAATAGGAAGGCTGGGGGAGGGGGTCTACATGTCATTTTAATTCCTTCCCCCAATAAAAATTTCTCTCTGTGTAAGAGAAAGGAGCACATTGAGCCAAACAGCAGGGTTTAGGTGAACATAATTTAGCTGTTGGACACAAATTCTAGCAAGAAATAAAATACATACCATAAAATCTGGGGGGAAAAATATTTGCAAAATACTCAGTAACCTGACCAACAGTGTTTTAAACTGAGATGTGAACAAGAGAAAAGTAAGTAAATAAAGCCACCAAGCCACATTCTATGGAGGACAGCAAGAGTGACAAAGACAGGTACCATCATGAGAATACAGTTGGCAATCCTCAAGAAAAGACTGTGAGGAAGTGAATCTGTCGCAATCTTCACAGCACCAGGCCTGCTGACATGCTTCAGGGGAGGTGGTCATGTGTTCCAGGAAAAATAATCATATAGGGACCAGAGGGAGGTGAGGGTGTGGTATGGTAAAGGAACTGCAAGCAACGTAATACAGCTAGAAGACAGGATATACACAGAATTATAGGAGGGAGTCAAGAAAGACTGGCAAGATCCAAGGTAGGGATGTCGGGTATTCCATGCCAGAAAGCTTGAGATTTATAGGGAAGGAGAAAAGAAGCCACTGTCAAATTTTAAGGAGGCAATAATAGGATCAAATTTTTGTCTTTTTATGGAGGCTGGAATGGAGAGAGACCATGGCAGTTGGCCATGGTGATGGCTGGGGTGCATACAAAGTAATTAGGGCAACAAAACATGATGTCCTAAATGCAAGAACTTGCAAGGGAACTGGAAGGAAGGAGGCTGTTTTATGAGCTACTTAGGAAATAAAGGCAGTAGACCTGGGTAGTGTGGGATGCAGGAGCATGTAGCACTGCAAATGACTCACTGAACTTGAAACATCTGCATGGGCTTTTTTTTATCCCTCCACTCAGTTAAAATGTCATTTCTTCAGAGAAGTAGTCCCTGACTACCCTATTAAAACAAAACAAAACAAAACAAAACAAAAAAACCATCCCAAGAAAAGATGAAATACTGCCGTTTGAGACAACATGGATGGACCTTGAGAAAATGATGCTAAACAAAATAAGTCAGTGAGAAAAAGCTAAGAACCATATGGCTTTACTCTTAGATGGGACATAAAACAGAAACTCGTAGACACAAACAACAGTATGGGGGTTACCAAAAGGAAAGGGGTGGAGTAGTAAAGAGTAAAGTATAGTGACAGAAGATTATTTGAACTTGGGTGGCAGGCACACAATGCAATATACAGATCATGTATCATAGAAATGTACACTTGAAACCTATGTAATCTTATTAACCAATGTCATCCAAAAAAGTTAATTAAAAAATTTTAACTTAATTTAAAAAAAATACTTTCCCAACACCTGTCTACCACATCGCACTGCTAATGTTTTTCATAATAGCAATCTCAATTAAGAATTATTTTACCTATTTGTTCAGTAGATTTTGTCTGTCTTCTCGCTAGCTCATAAACTCAATGAGGAGAAACTCAATGTCTGTCTTGTTTATCAATGTAGGGCCAGACATACACTAGGTACAAAATAAATGCTAGTTGAGTTCATGTTTCTAACTTGAGTAACTGAGAGGTGGTGGTGTCAATGACAGAGTTAGAAAATACAGAAGAAATAAGAGATTTTCATGGGGACGGAGCAAGAAAATGAGGAATTCTGCTTTGAAAGTTTTTAAATTTTAAATGTCAGTTTTAAGTTTTTGGAGAAATTACAATCGGGGATATCTAGTGGCTCATTGACTAAAGGTACCTGAAACTCAGGGCACAGATATGGGCTGCAAATGGTGGCTTAAGAGCCAACTGTATTTGACAGCAGCACTTGAAACCAGTTGTATGACAAGGTGCCATGCATGCTGGTGCTAATTCAAGTGCACAAGTAGGGGCTAAGACCCAGCCTGGGCCTGGGTTGCCAAGCTTTATGCCTTAGAGAAAAGCTGGGGCTCCTGGAGAAAATAAGTTTTCTTCTTCACCGACAGGTGCTATTTTCTGAACAAGCCATATGCCCAAGAAACTGTGACACCCAGAAAAACAGGGAGGAGCACCTTTTTCTAACTTGTATAAAAGCATAGTGTAGACAAACAGCATGCCTGGCTCCGAATGAAGAACACCCAGGAAAGAGGGCAGAATAGCAACAAAGGCTCAGAGTATGAGGAAGGCGGGATGTGGGTTCTTGGGTGTGAGTTCAAATTCCAGCTCCTTTCATTACTGTCACCCCAGGAAAGTCACTTTACCTCTATAGGCCTTGGTATTTTTTATTTTTAAAATGGGGGAAATAATGGTGCTTATCCCACAGGATTCTTGAGAAGACTGGATGACAATGTCAGTAATGCACGTAGTACAGTGCTAGACCAAGCCCTAGAAAATGCTGATCACCATTCTGATGACTGTAGTGAACACTGATGCACCATCACCTAGAGAGGAACTTCTCCCCCGCCCCCCCATCCCCGGTGGAGAGTGCTGCCTATAGAAAATTTTTAGCTTTCTGCTTCTACAGAGATATTATTGTCTGCAGAGAGCCTCTTTGCACCAGGTCACAGACCCTTCCTAGAGCAGCAGGTATCTAATGACTGATCCACATGGGATATAAAGGCCAAATCCCTTCACCCCAAGTTGGGACAACTTTGAAGTCTTTGGAGCTGCCTTGAGGGTCAGGTCAGCCTCCACTGAGGCTAGGGAGGAAATAAATAGGTAAGAGAATAACACAGTCTGAGAAGGGAGCCGTAATAAAGTAGGTATACTATGCAAGGCTGGAAAGCTAACTAGAGGGCTTTGTTCATGGGAGAGCCCAAATGAGACACCAATCACCAAAGTAACGAGGAACGCACTGGTGAGATGGGTGCCAGTAACACTAAGAAGTGCAACGGTGACTCTCCTTTTCAGAAGGTTGACCTATATAGTAGGCCTGGGTGAGGCAAATGGGGGAGAATAAATGAGCAGCCAAAAAAGGTACCAGTCAACATACATAATCAAAAGATATCAAAAATAGATGAAATAATACATGGCAAAGGTGAGAATCAAAGAAGGCAATCTCCCCAATATAAAGTCACAATTCCTTTCCCAATTTCCAGGGTTCAGCCAAGTTTCAGACCTGGATCCACTGACTAAAAGAGAGGGCAGTCCCCAGGAAGAAGGGTCTTCTAATGCTACACAATGCATACATCATAATAATCCCCCGCAAAGTGACCTACAGCCATTTACTTGAGTAGCTGTAGGGTGAAGAAAGGGAATTGTCCGAACATTGAGAGGACTCTTAGACACAGGGTTTGAGTTGACGCGGACACCTGGAGACTTAAAGTGGCATCACAGTTTACGATTAGTATGAGGATATAGAAGAGCCAGCCAATAAATGTAGCCTGGACAGGTTTAGGTGACAATGGGCCCCTTGAGTCCATGGACCCACCCAGTATTCAAATGTTTAATTAGTCTGAAGACACCTAGTACTTGGCACAACTGACACAGAGAGTGTTTAGCCTGTGGGGCAAGAACTATCATAGCGGAGAAGACAAGCAGAAGCCTCTGAAATTGCTCCACACTCTAAGCTAAGAAGTCAAAAATAATGTCACATCTCAGGAAGAATGGCAGAAATTAGTGCCATTATTAGAGCTAAAGGAGGTAAGAATGGTGATTCCCATCATAACAACATTTAATTCGTAAGTCTGGCCCTTGTAATGAAACATATGAATGGTGAAGGATGACAGCATGCGATTGCAAACTCCAAAATTAGGAGCCCCAATTGCAGTTGCTATGTCAAATGTGTTATCTGTGCTAGAGCAGATTAACACAGACTCAGATGCATGTTATGTGGCTATTTATCTGGCAAATTAATTCTTTTCCGTCCCTATCAGAAAAGGGGATCGTAAATAGTTGCACTCACTTGAACAGACAGCAATATATATTTGCAGTCTTGCCCCAGGGCTTTGGGGAAGAGACAGACCACGGGGCATCAAATGACCACGCAGCCAGAACTGTCCATCACGACCTGAATTCTGTCAGACTCACCAAGTCATAAAATTGGATGAGCCCAGCAGCAATCTATCTTAAATTGGAAGTGGTACAGCCAGGACCAAGCACAAGCTATTCTACAATACACGAACAAGCTTCACGAGGGGGTAGGACAAATACACATGTCACCCACTGCCTTGCACCTGCACTTCAGCAGCTAGGACCTCCTGGGATATCTCTCATGACCCCCAAGCTTGGTTCATGGGTCCGTTAGTTTGCTATATGAGTGAAAGCTGAAAATGAACAGTGGCAGCACTACCAGCTCATTCAGAGGTGTCCTTGACAGACAGTAATGAGTGGAAACCCTACCCCCCAATGGGCAGAACTTTAGGCAGTTTATGGGGTCACCCAATTTGTGTCAAAAGAGAAGTGGTCAAAGTTAAGAATATAAGTGGACACATGGGCAGATTGTCTTGACTGGTTAGCCCAGAGTCTAAAAGGAGAAAGAGGAATCCTGGGAACAAGGAGTTCTAGAGAAGAGAGCTTTAGATACGAGCAAAAAATTACTATAATCTACTGAAATTATAGTGCAGCTCACTCTCCCTCTATCCAGTTCTTCTTGCCTTCCCCATGTGTTGAAGCCAAGAATATAGTCTAATAAATCTCTAGGTCAGAGTCTGCTCTCTGGAGAACCAACTTGCAAAAATTACCTAAAACATGGAAATCATAGCTTTGTTCTCTGTTTTATCCCAGTGCCTCTTTCTGCCTGCCACATATTAGGTTCTCAATACATATTTGAATAAGTCATTGAACCCCAAAGAGGCTGATTAGACAAGGCCCACTACAGAACTATTTCTGAACTCTGTACCATCCTGTAAATTCTTGCCTTCTTGGCTCTAATGCAAGTTTCAGTAGCCTGAGGAAGACATAACATGATAAGGGTAAGAGGATCGTCTTGCTATGTTTTGTCAGGTCTAAATTATTATGACTATAAACACACACACACACACACAACTTAACTCAAATAGACATGACAAAACACACATTTTTGTCTGTATTCTGGACAGCTAGAATGAAAATTAATAATTTTTTAAATCTTCAGAAACACAACACTTTAATCAAAGAATAGTTAATGAACTTCTATTCTCGGTAAATTGTCTTAGAGAAAAGTAGCATTTCATAGAATATTAGATTGTTTAAAACAAAAATTCAAGTTTCTTATTTAATATTCCTTGCTTAAAATGTTTATGGATGCTTAAATACAATGCATCACTAAAGTTGAAAATGTGGTTTGTATTGTGAATCCAATTTGTTTTAAAGTATTCAAAATAATAGAAAAAATTTTCATTAAATTATATGCAGTGTTACTTGCAAGGTCATATGCCAAGAAGAAAACTGAAGGGAGCTTGGTGAGATTAAATGTCAGGTATAATAGTAGCCTTTCTAAAATGTGAGGAATTCACTACCTGCCTTTAGTCGGGTTCTCTCCCTGACTTGCTCTTATATCCCACTTGCCTGAAAGGAGGAAGAACTGAAAGTTCTGCTTGCGCCATTTGTTGGATAATGAAAATTCTAATTTTTATCAAGATAATTTCCTATGTAGATGGGCCAACACAACTAGATTGAATATGAAGTTTGAGCTCTCACATTATTTAATAGAACTGTGATAGTCCAACCTGAGTGTAGGAGAGTGCTAGTGACTTCCAAACTGTTCACAAACTGGTGGTAGCAGCAGGAGCACAGCCTAACTTGGAATTCTAATGCACAGCTTCATTGTTTGGGAACCTGAGGGGACAACATTTTAATAAATTGTAGATAGTAGGTAGTAACTCTTATATCCTAGTGTGGGGGTTTTTTGGTTCTGAATCATTGCCACAATTTTAAGTTAATTTCTATTGCTGGTTTATCTTTCATTTATTTGTTTGATTTTTAAAGTATTTGATTATGTTTACAGAATTATAAAACTATTACTTATGTACTAGAAACATACTAAAGATAAAAAGCTATAGTTCTCTCCTTTTTCCATTTACATTCACATGTCATCATTATGAACAGGTAATGTTTGTCTGGAGGAGGGGAATGGAGGTGTATAAATATTTTTATAGGTATTGAATTTTATATGAATGACATCATAAAATCATCCAAATTTTCATGTCTTCTCAATCTTTTGCTAGATGGTCAGTATTTTGGTTTTACTTTGTTTTGTAAATTTTCATTTCTGATCTGCTTTTAGTTTTTCTGGTGTTCAAAATGTTAACTATAGAAGAGGAATGTAAGTCCCTGTGTCGTGGTTTCACAATGTTGTATTGAATCTGTTGAGCCTGCAATATGAAGGTTATAGACATTAGTGCACGTACACCTCTCCTTATTTCTCTCCAGACCTCTACCACCTCACATATTGGGGTTTGTCAATTGTATTATTACTTTTATTTTGTCGAGTATAACAACATCTACATTTTGGTTGGCAGCCATAATCCTCATAGTTTACTAGTCTTTTCTTTCTTGTTATAGCTTTCTAATGCCACAGGTCTTCCTTTGATTCTCATGCTTGACTTGATTTCTTCCTCAATTACAGCTCAACTATTTGAGCAAAAGTAGGTTTACAGTAGTTCGTATGGAAAATAATACAATAGTAAAGAATAATTCTGTTTTGCGTACTCACAGTGGTAAACCTACTGTTTCCCCATCCTGTATGTTTGCTTTGTCTTTATTAATAAACAACTTGGCTTGAAACAAATTCTTGGTTTACCCCTTGTTCTTTCTCCTTGGACCACTAAAGATCTTGCTCCAATATTTCCAAAGTTGGAGGCCAATTCATTTTTCCGGTTGAATGTCATTTGTTCTTTCTACCTAGATATCAGTAAGGCTCTTTTTAACTTTTCTTGAGGTTTGTTGCTTCCACAGACCACACCTTAGGGTTTATTAAAATATATTTTTGTTGTTGTTATTTCTGGAACAAACTAATGTGAAGATCAGAAGACCTGGGTTCTAGGACTTGATCCAAATAGATAACTTTGGATCATTTACTGATACTCTCTGGGACTTAATTTCCAGATAGAAATATAGGAGAAAAGATGATATCAGCTCTAACAAATCTTCTCCCTCCCAAATCCATTGATACCCATCCAGATTCACAGCTTTATACAGGGTTTACTAAGTCACTGCAATCCTTGATAAGCTGAGAGTATTATAATAAATGTAAATTAATTATAATATAGAAGAGAGAATAGATGTGGATGTCTCTTCAGCTCTTCTTCCTTGCTATGTGTTCATGGGTTCCATTAAACATAAATAAATGTTCATATGGGAAACGTTACAAAGATATGGAAGAATTATTAGGAGGGGGAAAAAAGAGCTTCAGGCTTTTTCCTCAGGGTCCATGCCCACCCTTGCTGGGAGGCATCACTGTGAGTTGGCAGGGCACTGAGCTATGGATCAGAAAATCTGGGCTCTGGTCTTATTAATGTCACTGACTCATCGGTATGAGTTTGGGCAATTGATCCAGGTAAAGCCAGGCTTGAATCCTACCTTCTCCCTTTCATAGCTATGTGCTATTGAACAAATTGTAAAGCTTCTCATAACCTCTGTTTCCTTTTATGTAAAATGACAATAATTATCCCTACTTTCTAGTGGTGTTTGGGGTATTAAATGAAGCATATTTATTTAAATGATGTTTCGTTTTCTACCTTCCAGACACTTTCTTTCTGAACTATCTTCTCATGTTAATAGTCTATTAGTCTAATTAAAATTGGGATAATGTGGTACATTATTCATTTTTCCCCTATTTCTCTGTGATATTTTTGTAAGGTACTTGCCATTATAGCTTGGGCATAATATTTTTCTATTATTTGGAAATCTCATTTTTAATGAAATATTTGCTGGAGACCCATTTATAGTTCTTAATTAGGCATGACAAATGTAATCCTGAGACCACCATTTAGTAATTGCAAAATACACATTATAAAAACATACAAAGAGAAATAAAACTGCCTGATAGCAGCCAGAATGTCCTCATTCCTCTTTCTAGCAGATTCTTTAGATTTGGGGAATTCTCTGAGTTAAAAAAGGAAATTAGGTGCGTGAAAAGAAATTTGACATTTTATTTCTAAATAATCCATCTGAAGAATCTGAATTTGACATGAAACCTTGCTCAATTAAAGAAAAGAACAAGTTAAATATAGTATCTTGCAAATAACAAACAGGTGCTGGTGAGTACGCTGTGTTCTAGTTCTGTTAAAAATGCAAAAGAGAAATAAAATATATGCTTAACTGCTTTAACTCTTTTAATTTTGTCTCCTGAAGCCATACATCACCTGGCTGGGTGATTGATGATATCATTTAAATCCAATTCTCAAAAAATAGCCTATTAGATCACAAATAAAATTGTCATATTTTTCACTTACAAAAAACAAAGGTAGGATATGAATAAATTACTAGTCTAACATTTCCCTTCAGGGGATCTTCCATTAAGTTTTTTTAGAGTAATGAGCAGTGTGGCAGAATCAACACTGAAATCAGCTCTATTTATTAGCAGTGCGACCTTGGGTAAATTGTTCAACCTCCTCAGGGCCTCATTCTCTTCATCTCTAAAGTGGGGGTAAAAAAAAAAAACAACCACTCAAAGGGTTGTTAAGAGAACAACCTTAAAATGGCATTGTAAAACAAAACGGTATCATTAGTAATAGTTAATAAAGTAAAAGCCTGGCATCTTTATTTGTTTTTTATCTCATTTCCTCACAACCCCAAATCTAAAATATTTTTATTTCTCCTCTTTGCTCGTTTTGTAGGGGAAAGTATGAATTTTGAGAAACGATCCCATTCTCTAGATTTCACCTCCAAATGTAAAGCATTCCTAAGCACCCATCTAATCAAACCAACGCCTCTCTGCTGAGGCTCTGTGTGTGCAATGCTTTGCATTAGGTGCGAGGAGAGAGGAAATGCACACCCGTGTTGGTGTGTGGGCCGGAGTGAAACAGAATCACCCTAAGAAAAGCTTGCTTTCAGTGTAGGGGGTGCTGAGCATTTGAGTCATGCTTCCAAAAGGATTGAACCTTCTCTTTTTCTCCACCCCCCTGTGCCGAATATCTTCCTTTTGCTTCTACAGATTCACCTCCCTGCTTTGCTATCTTGCTCCCTGCCCTCTGCAGGTCAGCCTGGCTGGCTACCTCAGGGGCCTCCCTTGCCCTGGTGGCCTTCAGTGAATGGAGAGGGGACAGGGGGTGAGGCTGGGGCATTTCCTCCTGTGAGCTGGCTGTGGCCCTCAGGTGAAGGTCACAGCTTCTCTGTTTCTATTCTGGAGATTGCTTCTTCCACCACTCTTTCTAGCGTAGGGATATGAATGGTTCTGAACACTATACTTTTGTTTATGGTTTTCCTTCACCCTCTGCAACTTTGTAAATACTCTCTTTAGTAAAGTCTTTTCAAATTACTCAATTTAAATGGCCTTCTGTTTGTTGCTGAGGCCCTGACCGACACACCGTCTTACCCCCAAATTCCCAACGACCTCTACCCGCTTCCAATTCTAGGTCCTGCTTGGCTTGATATCTCTAAACCAGTGTTTCTCAGACCTAGGAACTTGCAGACTCTGACAATACATTTATGGCCTCTTAGGAGTCATGGACATTAATGTGAAAAGCACTGGTCTGTTGAGTATTCAATCCTCAGCCCACAACATAAGAACCCCATGACTTCACTCCTTTTCTGTTTAAAGGAATCTCACCATATTAGAAAGGAGTCAAAATAACAATTACATGTTATTGTTTGTTTTTATAATTTATTACATATTACAAAGCCCCAATGGTCTACAAGACTGGTAGTTCTTAGAATTAAAAAATAATCAGAAAGAGAGCTTAATCCAGTGCTTTCATGAATGAACTGAGGTTAAAGGCCATACAGCTTTCACGGACCAAATTACAATCTGCTCCCCGAGTCCTAATCCAGTGTTATTTTCTGCCCAACACCTGACCCAATTTACACTGCCTTCTATAGAAAATAATGAGAAATAAAATTTTCCATGCCTGAATAGGAACACTTTTCTAAGAATATGTCCCTGAAAGCAGGGGGAAAAAGATAGACTTTTGAGATATTAGGGATAAAACATATTTTCAGACTCTCCCTGAGTTTCTGGACAGGAAAGCTGAATCCTAGTTACGATCCATATCTTGTGCTCCTCATATTTCCTGAAGTATTTCCATAGCATTTTCCCCATCACTTTCAGAATCTCTAAGGGGACTCAAAATAATTTCATAGCCAAAGTGTCTCCATAAATCTATCATTTTTCCTGATGATAGAATTTTAAGACTCAAAGTGATAGTAAGATATAGGATAGTGAAAAAGCAAAATATGCCATCTGATAAAAAAAATATCACAAGAACTAACTTATAAATTAAAATATGAGTTAGCCGTTTCCTTTACACTAGTTTGATGGCAACTGACAAAGGCTCCCTGAAAGAGGACAACCTTGCCCAATGAGCCCACAAATTCAAGGTACCTATGGCAACGCACTGTTCAGCCAGCATGGACTCCGGTGCTAACGTTTACAGGGGAAACCATCACCAGTGCAGGCCATTCAAGATAAAGTGTTCAATCTCTGTCTGAGGAAGGCATGACTGCCATTCAATCCACAGGAACATGTCAAAAGATAGTGTTAACACTGAACAGACATCATTTTTCATCTTAAAGAGGATATTAAATAAGCATAGTAAATTCATGCAGGTGAGCCTCCATGTACTGGCCATAAAACAGCACATTGTTCAGGTTGAATTCTTTTATGAATGCTTATTCTGTGAGTCAATTGGCCAATAACTTTGCCAAATTGTTAATATCTATATTGAGGAAGGCCATGAAATTGAGGTCCATGGCCACCACTACGATAAAATCAACTCCAACTTCCTTCTTCTACCGTTATCAATGGGTACATTGAAATTTGAACAGAAATGCTCGAGATCTGTCTTCAGATGTCCCACTCAGAAAACCCAAAGCTAGTATCTGGTCATTATCCTTTGCTCCCCTCTAGAACAGAAAGGCCTTTTAGAACACAGGCATTTTGCTCAAATTAGAATTTCTTTATTAAAACAAGAGATAGTAGGGAGAAAAGGAGGTGAGGTATTTCCAAGATAGAGATCCTATTGAGGAAATTCATAGATTAGGATGATCCCCAAAGTCCCTTTAAACTTTCTAAATCCTAATCCTCTGATTTAGGACTGAAACATATGTATGTCTTGGCCACAGTCTGTGGACTGACAACAGCTAAATGTAATCCATAGAGGTTTAATAAAGAATAATCTAGAGTTTTGCATCTCATGGGAAAACCTTTCTGCTCTTCTCCTACTCCACCCTCTCTCTCAAATGACAGTACTGTGACTCTGAGACTTACCTGGTGGAGAGAGGATCCTTTATCCTTCAGGGTGGTAGAGGGTTTCTCAGGCCTGTCCTTGTGGCTGAAACCCCTAAATTGGTTGCAAAGCTAGAGAGAGTCCAGGAGTGTCTCCCATGAAGCCTGCGGGAGTGTTTTACCCAGTTCAGTCAGAGTGCGGTTCAGATGCATTTTTCTATGGTGGGGTGGCCCATCTCACCCAAGGTCTGGAGCCTTATACAGTGTCAAAGTAGCAGAGGGTGGACACCACATCCTCACAGTCATCTTTCCATGCTGACTCCCACAGAAATGTCCCTTCTGGTTGCCTCCGAGTCATTCTTCCTGCTCTCCTAGATTTCTTTGGATTTAGTGGCTTTCTCTCCACTGCTTCTGAATCACTCCTGGACACACAGGAACCATTTTGCAGCTCCCACACCATGCTAGAATTCAGAGAAATTCTAAGTATCGAAGGTCCTTTCTGGGCACAGTCATTTCTCTTCTGGAGTCCTGACACTTACCCTGGACTCAACATAGGAGAGGGTTCAGAGACACTCTGTTGTCAGATCTTACAAATTCATCTGAGCTTTCCAGTGGATCCACCCATCTTGGCCTGGGGCTGAGCCCAGAGAGCAGGACACAGAGAATTCTTTCTTAGAGACTCATCGGGGCCTCTTGTCAGACTGTCTTCTATAGCTAGTGACAGATATTTTTTCCAGTCTTCATTGGAAAGTTTGAGACTCTTCTCAGAGCTTGGGCTTTTGAAACTCAAAAGCCAGGACAGCAGTGTCCTTTTCTCTGCTCTATGTAGCCGCTTTCTTCTTCCAAGCCAGTGAATGCAAAGTAGTTTAGTTGATCAAATGTGGGAGAAAGGTCAAGGGATAAAAGAAAATGTGGGGATAAAAATAGTTATTAGCACTTCTAAAACATCATACCACACACTAACATACACACACACACACAATGAATAAATTTAAAAATGCCAGTCCAGCTATTTAAGCCTCCCAAGGAAAATCTCCAACCCTCTCTTATTTGGGAAATGGAAGATCAATTTATAGAACCTTCATTCGAATAAGCTTGTCTAGGTAATGCCACTATTGTCTATAAATAGATACAGTATCAAACTCCTAAATCTGGGCACAGGAAGCACCATGCCAGGTGGCAGGCCCCACACTCATCCACCCCAACCTCCTCACCATCACCCCTTCTGAGAAGCCCTTCCTGGTACCCCCATAAAATGGTTACCAGTCCCTCACTCTTTCCTGTTGCAATTCAATTGTTAGGCTGCAAGTTGCTGAAAACTATAAAGAACAATGGTGTAAACAGAAGGTATGTTTCTTTTTCTCCCATGTAAATAAAATTTTAAGGTCAGAAGCCCAAAGCTGGAGGCTGGCCTCATGGTCACCAGGATCTAGACACAGTGGTCAGTCTGCTTTTGCCGCTGCCTCTTGTCTCCCCACATGACCTTGACCTCAGCTTCAAGATGGGTGTTCAAACTCCAGCTACCACATTCCAGATAGCAGGAAAAGTCAGGAGACAACAAAGGAATGTCGCTGTGTCTTAGGAAACATCCAGATGTTGCACACAGGACTTCTGCTTGTCTCCCATTGGCTGTAAGTTAATTGCAAGGACACACCTACCTGTAAAGTGGAATTTGGTGAATAGTACTTAGCTCAAGGACAGTGTTTCTCACAAAATTTGGGGTTCTTAGTTGTAAGAAAGAAGAGATGCTAGAAGATGTCAGCAGTTTCTTCTACTCCTTGTAAAATGGTTACCACACTTGTTTACCTGTCTTTTCAAGCAGCTAGTAAGTTCCTTGAAGAAAAACAAAACAGAACAGTGTCTGATTCATCTTTCTTTCCCAGATTCCAAGAGGGCCTGACTGGCGCTACACTCAATAAATGTTTGTTAGTAAAGGAGAATTTGAAGATCCTACAATGTACCAGGCAAGTGATATATGTGATCTCTAGTTCTTTCTTAATTAAAATACAAAACAAAAACACTTAAAACGAACCTGTTTCAATCCCATTTTGTGAAAAATAGGAATCAGGCTCATAAATATTAAGTAACTTACACAGCCCTCATGTTTTGTAAGTGGCAGAGTTTGGACTTAAAGAAAGTACTGCTTGACTCCAAAGTCACACACTTTCTCCTAGGTGGGGTCCCCTGCCTGCTGCTTCTAAAATTTCCTTCCCTGCCACTAATGGAACAGTGCCAGGGAGGCAACATGGGTTTCTGAACCTTGGTTTACTGACCCTTATCATGGCCACTGTAGTGGAAAAATGTTTGGTAAGAACAGTGTGTCCTGAGCTCTTGGGGGTGAAAGCTTGGTCTATCTCTTTCGTTTACCACAAAATTCCTTCCCCATTTGAACTCACACTTTCCCATTTACTCTAACAGTTCCTTCGCTCCAAGCCCTACTCCAAGGGCCAACTGATAAGACTATCTTCTGCTCTACCTGGATGACTGCTTATTTCCTTTGTATAGATTTTTGCTCATCCTAGTATCTCAAGATAAGGAGGGACTCAGTGCCACCAAGAGTGACGCTTGCAGAGTTCATTCTTATCTAAGATTTCTGCCTGACAGTGAGATTCTGATTGCTGTCCTTGGCTCTCGCCATTACTGTGGTCACAAAAACACAGATCTTCACAGCTTCCTCTTCTCCATCTTGATAGTGCCTTTAAAAATAGCTTACTATTTAAAAACCCATTCCCACATCCACTAATGCAGTCCATTCCATTTCTATTAATATAACACAAATTATTCCTAAGCATATGTAACCACATAATTATATCTTTATAAACTCTCTAACCAAATACATATTATATATTTGTTAATTAAACTAATAAAATTTCCAATAAAATATCATTTTCTGACCAAGTCATATGATGATAAACAGCATTTTAAGATTTTTTTTTTTTTTTTTTTTTACCAAGATAGCATACTGCCTAACCATTGGTGGATGTTTCTAATTTTCCTCAAGAAGTGTTGATGAGAGCCCTGCCACCATCCCACCAGGCTGTTTAGTGCAGCCAGCGAGTGACAAATGCAGGTACCACTGGCATCTCCCAGGCACAGAGTTAGGACACAAACTTCAGGGGCTTTCAAGGAACTGGGCAAGACCTGGAACAGGTCTGAAAATGCTGGAAATCTTTTAAAAGAAGAATTTGAAACCATATAAAAAAAATTCTATTTTAACTAAATTCAAGAAATACATATTAGTGCTAACTACACACCAGGAATAATACAAGGCACCAGGGACACATAGATCAGAAGACACACCTCCCACCCTCGGTGGGTTTATAGACGATGGGGGGAGATACAGTTACACCTAATTAGCTCGTGCGTGTCACATTGTGCCATGCATTCCAATAAAGGCATAAGAAGAGGGAGAATGTAAATACAAATACAAAAACAAACACAAATATAAGAATAGCTAATATTTGCTGACTTCTTACTGTGAGCTCTAAATGCATTACCTCCTTTATTCCTCACAGCACCAACCTATCAGGTATAAGTCAATACTCTCAGTTTTGCAGGCAAAGAAATGCTATTGCGATGCACAGACTGGAGTAACAAATTCTGCCTTCAGGCATTGGGGAAGGCTTCACAAAGGAAGTAACATTTGTAGAATCATCAAATCTGGTTCCTGATATAGCCCCCACCAGGCAGTAATGGAACTTCATAATAAAGTCACTAATAGAAATTACATACTGGGGGATTTCCTATGCAGTTGCTAATGGGGAAACTGCCTAGACTAGATGACTAAATGTGTTGTTCTAGGCCATTAAAATTGTATTATGCATATGCTGAGGCTGGGATTGGCTAAAACATTACGGAGGGCTGCTAATCTGATCACTAGACCATGTTCAGTAAATTTGTTCAGGGATGAGCCAAAGTTAAAAGTATAAATCCAGCTGTAAATAAGGAAATAATTTGACCGCCTGCATCAGTTGATGGGATTTTGTGGCCAGCTAGAACCTTTTTAAAAATTTATTTTTCATGAAATATTTTGTGCATTCAAAAAAATATGTCTAGTGAATAGCTAAGGTATAAAGAATGATTAAGGGAACAACCATGTGCCCAGAGGCAGCTTAATAAATAGAATATTACTAATTCTGGCAAAGCTCCTGATATCCTTCCTCATTAGTGTGTGTTTTTTTTCTTAATATGTTCTTTATTGATTTTAGAGACAGAGGAAGGGAAAGGATAGAGAGAGCCAGAAACATCAATGAGAGAAACATGGATCAGCTGTCTCCTGCATGCCCCCTACTGGGGATCGAACCCCCAACCCAGGCATGTGCCCTGACCAGGAATTGAACTGGCGACCTGTCAGTGCATGGGATGGCGCTCAACCAACTGAGCCACACCAGCAAGGGCCCCATAACTCTTTTTATTTCCCTCTCTCCCCACCAATGATTGTGGCTTTTTAAAATAGTTTTATAACTGCCCTGGCGGTTGCTCAGTTGTTTGGAGCGTCGTCCCACACACCGAAAGGTTGCGGGTTTGATTCCTGGCCGGGACACATACCTAGCTTGCGGGCTCCATCCTGGTCGGGGTGCGGACGGAAGGTAACTGATCAACGTTTCTCTCTCACATCAATGTCTCTCTCTCTCTCTTCCTGTCTCTCCCCTCCTCTCTCTAAACATATCCTCGGGTGAGGATTTTAAAAAATAGTTTCATAACGTATGCATATAGCCTAGAAATATATGCCAGTATCATTTTTGTACATTTGAACTTTAAAAAGTGAAATCCTAGTCTGTATTTTTTGCAGTTTGCTTTTTTCACTACGCATTGTTGATTCTCATTTGTGTTGAAGCAGACAGTTACCACATCCAATCACCTTCACTACTGTATAGCATGCAAAGTCCTGATCCAGCCTCCTGTCAATGGATATTTGTGTAAGCACGGTAGGAATATTTTTATACATTATTCACACGAGCGAGAATTTCTCTACAATTTACACCTCTAGGAATGAAATCACTTGGTAATATGTTTTCTTCAAATTTAAAAAATAATGGCAAAGAATTGTCCAAAGTGGTGGTACTGATTTACACTTTCACAAGGTCTCTACACCTTACATTCTCATCAAGTTCATTATTGTCCAACTTTACCTGTCTGATAGGTGTAAGCCACTAATTTATTGTAGTTTTCATTTGCATTTCTCTGGTCACTAATTGGGTTAATTTTTTTTCACACGGTTATTAGCATTAACATTTCTTGTTCTTCAAAATGTCCTTTTCATGTCTTTTGACTATTTTTTTCTCTCAGGTTTTCTTTCTGTTTATCTGTCTTCTGATAAACATACAATTTTATGTTAATATAATCAAAGTTATTACTTTTTCATTTATGGTTTATATTTTGTGTGAATTGTTTAAAATTATATCTCTACCTGAGATAAAGATTTTATTCCATAGTCTCCTTTAGAAACATTAAAGATTTTTTTTCACATTTAAACTTTTAATTCACCTGAAATCGAATTGTTTAGAATAGGATAGCTAATTGTCCCAGGACACTTGTTGCATAGCCCATTTTTGCCCCTTGGCTTGCAGTGAGAGAGCTCTGTATATTTTAGGCTTCTATATGTGGGTGGGTCTGTCTCTCGCTCTATTTTGTTTGGGTGACCTCTTTATGTACCAATGCATTAGGCTAATGTAAAGTTTTATGACAAATTTTTATAGTTAGTAGGTCAAGTTCCCCACATTTTTTCTGTTTTCAAGCTGCTCTCAGCTGTTTGTCCTTTCCTCTTTCACATCCGTGTTAGGTGATACCTATCAAGTTTCATCAGGAGTTCAGTTGCTACTTTATAGACCAATTATGGGAGACCCGGTCTAGGAACATGTTGTATCTCCATTTATTTAGGTCTTCTTTAATGTATTTCAGTAAAACTGTGTACTTTTCTACATAAAAGACTTAGACATAATAGGATTTTGTTAAATTTATTATTCAGTATTATATTTTGTTGCTATTTTATATTTTATTTTTAAAGTTATAATTATTGGTCACTTTTGTATAATTATGCAATTGGCTTTAAAATTGATCTTATATCTGGCAATCTTGTAAGCTCTTCTAACATGTGCATGTGTGTGTGGTATGTGTGTACATGTACATAAAATAAATCTTTTACTTGGACAATTTTTATGTCATCTCTGAACAATCAGTTTTGTTCATTTATTTCCAATCATGTCAACTTTTATTTATTTTTCTTGCATTATTCCTATGCTAGAGCCTCCAGTACAATGTTGAATAAAAGTCATAACACTTGGCTTCCAAAAATTGGAATATTTCAATGGGCTTCTTGCACAGGAGGCCATGCTAATATTCTTGGGCTCATTCCACTGTCAGTTTCTGTGCTGCCAAAGGCAGAGACAACTAAACTCTGCTGTCCCAGGTGGCAGTTGGTATCTCTCAGGTGGGCATTCAAGAACCCAAGGAGATGACTGCACAGGTAAGGTCTGCCTTCTGGGAAGGGGAGACTGTTTCCAGGGCAACAAGTTTCAGCCCTTGGACTAAAATCATCCCTTTGACCACACCTCCCTCCAGCCAACTTCCTTGAATAAAGTTTTCATCTCATAAGCAGCCAGTCCTTTGTATCTATATTCTCTCACCTCAACTATCTTGAAAAGGGAGGCAACATTTCTGCCACAAGGTGAGCACAAAGAGGTCCCAGGCCAAAGGATGATCAGTCCTCCAGAGGACCAAATTTGCATTGGGACTAATACACGATTATCATGCCAACCCAGATGCGTCATCTTTATTATCTCTGTAACCAAGTGAATGTGCTTAGGCATTTGAGCATGCAGTCTCTTGCCTTTCCTTCTAAATCCCTATTAGACAAATTGGAATTTCAGCAGCCAGTAGAAGATTTTGAATCACACTACTTTTTTCTGGCTTATGAGAGTGACATTGAGTAGTTCAGTTTTAACTCCAATAGATATGTAATTTATCTCATAAACTGTGAAACTGAGAGTGAAAAGGGTAATAAATAGATAAGATGCCTGGGTGCAAGTGAAAACTAGGACTCTTCTGAAAACACCTGGTTATATAACCACTCCAGCTATACTGCTTTCATAAAGTGCCACTTCTTTCTCTAGCTCTTCTCCCCCATGATGTTTCTTCCTGTCATGTTTCATCCATAATTCAAATGGTTTTCATTTCTATTTTGTGAGGAATTCACCCAACCACCGTCCAACCTACCGGCCCACTTGGAAACTGTAAAACTACAAATGAGGTGTAGCTGAAGTACCTCATGAAAAATCATTTGAAAGAACCTCTGATTGACCTTAAATGCTGTGTTTCACAGCCTTTGTAGTGTTGTAGGAGATAAGGCTCTAATCTTCTCATCTGTACTATTCCTTCCAAATTATATTTTCGAAATTTCATGTTAAAGTGGATGGTACACATTACTTAACACATATATACACACATAAGACATAACACAAACACTGTATTTGTCCTTGATCAAGGAAATTTTATGTAAATAACAGCACATCAAGATGCTCTTTGGTATTCTTTTTGTGCTTTATTGGTGATGCTCAGAGGAAAGCATTTCAGTTGCTTTCAAACAACATTTCAATGAGGTTTCAGGTTATTCTGTCTACCAGACAGTCCTGAATGCCTTTGACACAAGCCAACATCATTTTACACCAGAGTTATCATTTATTAATTGCATTTCAATTAGTTTCAACTATTGCCAGCTTACAAGAGGAGATGACCTTCAAGTGCAGTAGATACAAACTTGAAAGAGAGTAGAGTTGGGACTACTCCAACTCAAGGACTGGTTTATCTGAAATAGATAATATAAGCCCCACACATTACATTTTCTGATGTTCCAAATGGTCTCCTGATAGTCTCCAGTGTTATATTTGCATAAAAAATTAAAATGTGTACCTGTCAATAAAGATGGACCCAAAGAACTACATTCAAGGCCAGCACAGGGTCTAGTCTTACAGCCACATGGAGACTGAGAAGCTCACGGAACAGCAAATGATAGTAATAATCAACATTTATTGAATTCCTATCATGTGCCAAGTCCTTATTGTGTTACGAGCTTAATAGCTTTTATCTGATTTAATCTTCATGCCCTGTGATTTAGGTACTACTGTAATCTTCATTTTATAGATGAGAAAACCAAAGAACTTGTTTTAGTTCATAACATAGTGACAGAGCTAGGATTTTATTCAAGAGCAGGTACCCTTAAATACTCCAGTAAACAGTATGGCTTGCTGTGTGTATGAATTAAGTGCCAAACTTCTAGTGCTTGCTTTCAGAATCTCTTGTCACCTCTTCTGCAGATTCACTCAGCATGCCTAAGATATGTTTTTACTCATGCTCCGTGACTATAAGATACTCATCCACACATCTATTCATTCACCAAAGAAATATACTCCTACAGCTATTCAAAGAAGGAAGTCTTGCTCTCAGACTGTGATAATATAGGAAGATTTTCGAGGTGCGGCTACAGTTGACCTATTTCTTCTAAAAATGAAGATGGGAATCTTTCCAAGTTGGAACAAATAGAATGTGACAAGACACAGAGTTAGGAAAGAATAAGGATTGCTCAGGAAACATGGTGGTTCAATGTAGATATTGCATAACATACTATGATAGGAAATTCATTTGGAAAGGTAGGTCAGGCCAGATCATAGAAGTTATCAGATTAATTCAGGAAGCCACACACGTAAAAAAAAAAACACCAAAAAAACTGATAGTTTCTTGGAGTCAAGGACCATGACATTCATTTTTTAGCGACCACCTCTCACACATGAGACACTGCATGGTGTTTAGCTCATTATAGACACTATAATAAATATGCTAAACGCATAAAGAAATAAAATGTCAGTCTTCCCAAGGCAATGTGCTTAAAAAAAAACACATGGATTACCACCTTAAATGAAAGGAAGTACATTCAAGTGGTGTAGCATGGCTCACATAAAAGGATAGAAAAGAATTTAAGGAGTTAGCAGCATCTCAATAGAATTCCTAAAACTGCATGAGCTAATTAGAAACTAACATTTTCCATGCTTGCGCTATGTGCCAGCCAGTGTTCTCGGTGTTACATTTAGCATCTTGCTTAACAAACTTTATGAATAGATACAATTATTATGCCCAGTGTCTGTCAATTCAGGGATACTGGGGATCATTAATAATGTGTAGCATTAAGCTAAAATTAGTGTGTAACCAAAATTTATAGAAGCCTCTAATTTATGATTCTGTTAAGTCTGACCATTCTTTAAGGGTTCACAACATTGGAAACCTTCTCTTGCATGGACATACACACATAGTTAAAATTTCCAGTGTAGGGGAAGAAAGCTTGTTATTAGTATACCATTTATGTTGTCTTGATCAGGTGCTTTGCTTGTTTTTAATTACTATTACTTTATTGATTTTTAGAGAGAGAGAGAAAGGCAGAGTGAGAGAGAGACACATTGATGTGAGAGAGAAACATTACCTACTGGGGATTGAACCCAAAACCTGGGTATATGCCCTGACCAGGAATTGAACCCTCAACTTTTTGGTGTACAGGATCACATGCCACCCCACCTGAACCACACCAGCCATGGCTACTTACTATTACTTTACCTTCATCACTTTTACTTCAACTTTTTATAAGTTAATAGCTCTAAAATTGGCAATGACTTTTGGGGGACTTTACACTTTTTCAATAACTAAGTGGAATGTTTGAGTATAGTTTTCATTACTTTATTCTACTCTAATTTTTTGTTACTGTATTTTGTTTAAACTAGAAAGTTGGGAATGAGTAAAATAGATTAATCAAAGAATTTTTTGTTCCACCTGGGCAGACAAAGGAAGGAAAGAGGGAGGGAGGGAGGGAGGGAGGGAGGGAGGGAGGGAGGGAAGGAGGAAGGAAGGAAGGAAGGAAGGAAGGAAGGAAGGAAGGAAGGAAGGAAGGAAGGAAGGAAGGAAGGAAGGAAGGAAGGAAGGAAGGAAGGAAGGAAGGAAGGAAGGAAGGAAGGGAGGAAGGAAAACTGATCTAGAAGAAGAATGTTAAATAAATGTCAACATTCCCCCCTGCTCCCGCAGTTGACATCTCAAAAGTCATGGCACTCTTTCCCAATGAGCTAAGATGCAACTTCAGAATCCTTCTTAACCCAGCATCCCTGGTAGTACATGGGCAGAGGAATCAAACCCTATTTGCAATCTCTATCCTACAGCTATACTGTAATCTTTGATTGGAAAAAAGTCTGCAACATAATTACTGCTTACGAGTTATTGTTTTAGTTGGCACACTTAAGACTATCCAATAACCAACACCACCACCCACATAGCCATGCTAAAGCCTTCATACATTATCTCATTTCGTTCTCATAATAACCACATGAGGCCAGTGCCACCAGTCCCCACGTGGTAATAGTTTTGTAGTTTAAGTCTCAGAGGTGAATCATAGTTCCAAGCTATTGACTTGCTAGTCCCCAGACCTTAACTACTAATAGCCTCTCAGTCGTTGGGCAAAGGAGGGAGTCCCTATAAGAATATTCTAGAAAATCTTCAAAAAGGAAATATATACATGATCCTGCACAAAGAATGCTGGTGCAATGAACAAAGTACATTCATAAAAGAAACCGAGGCTCTGTAGTGGAAGTTTTTCAAGGCAGACAAGGTAGAGCTGAAATGAAGCCTCTAGATATGCTATAGATAAAGGACAAAAATATTCTGCAGGAGTGTGCATTGTGTCAGGTACTTGCATCAGATCGCAGTCAATCTCCTCAGCTCCCTGGGAGGTGAGAATTGTTAGCCTCTTCTACAGCAAGAGTGAGTTACCTTCCAAAGTCTCAGTTCTAAGAACCAGGATTCAGACCAGGACACCTGAATCCAAAACCTAGACCCACCCAGATGAAGCAACCTGAGAAACAAATTAGTGTCCATCCTAAATGATTTTTTACTGGGCCCAGAGCGCACTGACACTGAAATTCAAAGCAACTGGATGTTACAGTTTTGGACGGGCCAAGGTTTGGGACAGACTCAAAACAAGATCTAAGCCCTGGCCAGTGTGGCTCAGTATGTTGAGCATATTCCTGAGCACTGAAAGGTTGTCAGTTCGATTCCCAGTCAGGGCACATGCCCTAGGTTTCAGGCTCGATCCCCAGTAGGGGGCGTCCAGGAGGCAGTTCATTGATGTTTCCCTCTCCTGTCAATGTTTCTCTCTCTCCTCCTTTCATCTCTCTCTAAAAATCAATTTTAAAAATATTAAAAAAAAAAAAAAAAAAGCAAGATCTAAGCAATCTTAAGGGTTAAGTATTGAGAAGGAAAACAGTTATCCATACTTATGAATACTGTCTTATCCAATAGCTTTTTATTTTAACCAAGTATTTATTTTCTCTACAAGGGCAAACTCTTTTCCTTTCTCACCCAAAGTGCAGGTGCCAAGGGCTGTCATCATTCATTTTACCCCATTGTACTGTCATCAGACAAATCGTGCTAGTGATTATTTCTGCTCAAACTTGCCAGTGAAAATGCATCAGAAAATGTCAGCCTTCCATTTCTCATCTTAAAGACGACAACATAAAATAAGAACCGAAATTCACACAGGTGAACCCATCTGTGCTAAGCATAAAAGCACACAGTCTTCAAGATGAATTATTTCAGTGTTTAAGCTTTTTGAGTCAGATGGCCAATTTTGCCAAACTATTAATGTGTTGGGTGTTTTTACTTTCTCTCAGATAGAGACAATTCAGAAGGAAGTTCTCACTCACGCCCCCTTATCATCTTAAATTTAAATCAACGGTTTGGATGGCTCTGTTTTCCTGACATTTTGAAAGCAATCTGGAGTTAGAAACTTTGCGCCCTTTTTGTCTTCTTGTGTTACATTAAAAACATGAGTCTCCTATTTACCCACTAACCGGCGGGCAGCTCCCCAAATCAAATATGCCTCCCTATCTTCCCCCATCCCCTTTAAGATAATCACATTCATCAGACTTCATTGAAATCCCACTTAGTTGATGTTACAGACATTGCAGGAGTGGAAGTCCACTATGAGGGTCAGAACTGGGAGTCTGCTAGTTTTCCTATGGCTCACTTGGCCTTAATTTAAAAAAAAAAAAAAAAAATTAAAGGCAAACATCCTTCACTACATAAAATATTTCTCTAAATGGAGTGTGACTTATGCACCAATAAAAAGTTTGTAAGTTCCTCCCTTAGCAAGCAAATAAAAAATATAATTACTTTTTTATAAGTATTTAAAGAGTATGTTGCTGGGTTTTTATTTTACTATTAAGACCAGTCTTTTCAGAATTATTTGTCAAGTTTTCCATTGTATGTCATAGCTAATAAGGCTAAAAATTATGAGTTTAAATGTAAAAGTTAGACTTAAACATAATTACCCAACTTTTTATCCCTTAAATAATTGTGTTTTTTTTCTTATTATAAGAGCAATAGATGCTTCTTGAGAGAGTTTTGCTAAAAACAAAATAAACTAAGTAAAATTTAGCCATAGTCTACCACCCATCCAGAGTTAAGCTCTACTAATATTTAAATGGAGATGTACCTGTCTTTTATCTTTTCCTATAAGTTAATACATAGGGGATGTAGTCATTGGATGTAAAGCAAAGGAAACCTAATTGAAAAAATTAATGCAAAAGAGAGAATTTGCCATAAGGATAATAGAATGTGTCCCCTACCTCACAAGAATGAAGGCAGCCAGGCCTTAGAAACAGACAAAAACCCTGCAGCGGGGTTGGGAAAACCTGTTCTCTCCATCCCTCATCTGTTTGCTCATCCTGGGGCTGAAAATGGAAAATACCAATGCCTTGTGATTTTAAATTTCCCCAATTCAAGTGAGCAGGCAGACTGAGGGTGGACGGGATCCCAGAGCCCTGTGGGAAGGGAACAGGGTTTTCAAAGGGCCCATCCTGACCCACTCAGCCAGGGGCAGGGGCATGGTACCTTCTGCAAACACGGCTGCTTCCCCGGGAACGGCGGGCTCCAGCTGAAGAGGGACAGTGACCAAAGAAAGGAATCGCTGGGCTGCCCAGACAGACACTGATACCCACTAGGACTATTTTTATTTTGCAAAAGTAAAAATAAACCATACATATTGGTTTATAATTCTAACCCCTCACTTAATAGCTGTAGGCTGATGTTCAGATGGGTTTCCTTTATTCCTTTATTTTGTTATTGACCAAAGTTTCTCTGCGTGCCTTGTTTCCCTAATGCAGTGCTTTCTGAAGTCTTTCACATTATGGGACACACACGGAAAATAATACCTTTGTTGCTCACTCAGTAAAACTAGAGGAAATAAGAGGGCAAATATATAAAACTGGGTGCAAATAATATTTTATTTGTATTATAGAGTTATGATTAAAAAGTAAAACAGTTAAAAAGTAAACTCAAGGAACACATTAAATATTGAATTTGTAGAAAGCTTCCAAATAAAATATTCTCAAGTTCTAATAAAAAGTTGAGCTTGCTTCCATTCTTTTATTTATATCATATTTTATGCTTGAAATAACTACACAGAATTCCTGATGAAATATTTTCATGAGGATATTTTCAGATTCTTTATAGGCACTGCCATTTGGTGATGAAAAAATTTAAAGTATTTTACAATTATTCAAAAATGTACACT
The DNA here is from genome assembly GCF_054644295.1 of Miniopterus natalensis. NCBI lineage: Eukaryota > Metazoa > Chordata > Mammalia > Chiroptera > Miniopteridae > Miniopterus > Miniopterus natalensis. The sequence goes on from NC_142089.1 coordinate 47,475,861, forward strand.
TAAATTTTATTTAAAGAAACTAAAAGCTCTTCCTTTCCTTTTTATCTATTAATATAATGTTGAAATTTCTTGTGATGATGTGAATAGATTTTGAATCCATTAAAATTTTCTCATATTAAGTATTTCAAAATTATATATATGTGTATATGTATAAAATGCTGTAATTTTCATAATGAGCATGTATTCTTAGAGAGGCCATCCTGAAGCTAGCTAAGTTGTCACTGAAAAGGGCACTTTGCCACAAATAGAAGTTTCCCATATATGTGAGAAAAGGAGCTGCGCTCACCCAGAAGCCCCACACTGGACCAGCCGCACCTGAGGCAGTTCTTGCTAACACTGGCTGTTGAAAGAACATCCAAGTGGTATGAGTACCTCCAAGCCTGCTCTCTGCACAGCGTGGCGAAGCAGAGTGCAAAGGAGGGACATCACAATGCCAGCCTGCGGGTACCGAGCAGTGGGTGCCCACCAACAGGATAACCAGCCCCAAGCCCGTGACCCTGGGCCACAGTCAGAACTTGGCCTCCCGAGACCCACGGAGCACCTGCGCTCACTGTCAGACCAGGCCGCCCTTCAAGGGCCCTCAACAGGCAGGGCCCAGCCAAGGGCCAGCCCAGCCGCCGCCGTCAGAGGAGATCATCATCTCTCGGCTCATCTGTGATCCATTCATAGCACCTGGGCAAAGTTGTGATCTAATGATATGGAAGTTTTATTCATATTATTCTACTAGTAAATAGCGATTTTCAGATTTTGTTCTATGAGCTCCAGGATTTCATTACAGGGTCTCAGAGCCCTCGTGTGGGTGAGGGCTAAATCTATGTCTTTGCCTCTCTGTCTCAACAAGAGCAGCCTTCACTGTTACCGCTTTTCTATTTAAGTGTGTGTGTGGGGAAAGGGAAGGATTTCAACTGCTCAAGCCTACAGTATTGGTGTTTATCTTTAAAACTTTTGAAAATGTATATGAAGATATATCAAGCAAGAAGCAGTGTGCTCCATCCTGTAAAATGTGAAACTCAACCCCCCCCCCTTTACCACCCAGTTTTTCTTGAAATAGTCTAGGATTTTAGATCTCAATCTTTTTAATACATTTTGACATTATGTATCTTCTCTTTCCCTTTATTTTTGACATTTGCAGTAAGTTTTATAACTACATTAGCAATAGCAATCTAAATTTAATGCTGTTTCACTGGTTCCATCTTTTACTACAGTCTCTCTTAGAAATCTCCCTGATTTCTAAATTCTTTATTATGATTAATTTCTTGGTTCACTGGAGCACTTATTCGATAATTTTTCAGGAAAGGTGCACTAACAGTATGCTTTCTGAAGCCTTCTGCCTCTGAGATTGTTTTTCCTGTGTCCTTCCATATGAAGGCTAATGTGGCTAGGTTAGCATTCTGGAAACAAAATATTTTGCTCCTTGAAATTATGTGGACAATGTTCCACTGTTTTCTGCCAGTGTTCATTTTAAAGAAAATAATTCTGATATCAACTGGATTATTTTTCTTTATAATTAATTCATCTGCCTCATTTCATTGAGAAATCAGTGAATTAAAAATTTTTGCCCTGACATATATTTAGTCATTTTAATTATTTCAACTCTAAAATTCAAGTTTTTCCTCCACTTAGAAATATTTTTCTTTTACTATTCCTTTGATGTTACATCCCTCTACCTGTTAAGTGCTCTCTTAAAGGCATTTCAGTTATATGATATCAGCTCACCTAAACCGTGTCCCATGCCTTTTCTCTCAGTTGCCATTCCTTTACCTATTCCTTTAGTGTCTTGGTAGAATTTTTGTTGTTGTTGTAAACCCTCGCCCAAGGATATTTTTTCCATTGGTTTTTAGAGAGAGTGGAAAGGAGGGAGGGGGAGAGAGAGAAACATCAATGTGAGAGACACATCGATTGGTTGCCTCCCGCAGGCACCCCAGCCAGGCCAGGGATCGAACCTACAACCCAGGTACATGCCTTTGACCAGGAATGACCCTTCAGTGCACAGGCCAGTGCTCTACCACTGAGCAACACCGGCCAGGGCTCTTGGAAGAATTTATCAAGCTTATTTCTCATTCATTAATTCCATTTTCTCCTGTGTTCAATTTACTCTCTGCTTCTTTCCATTGCATGAATTCAAAGTTCATATTTTTCATCTCCAAGAAATGTTTTTTACTTTCAAACTCCTCCCTTTTCAAGAATGCCTATTTTTTCCTCATTAACACAATACACTCTTACTAAAACCACAAATGAAAGATGATGTGAGAGATTTCCTTCTTCCTGTGACTTGAAGGGCAGTATTTGCCAGGGTTCATTAGCAGGCCTGCTGTTTTTTGAGCTACTGCTGCTTCTCAAATATCCAGTGAGTTTTCTCCATTCTGTTATGCTTGCCCAGCACTGAGAGTTCAGGCAGATTCTGCCACAAGAATTTGGGTTCCTAATAAATATTTCAGGCTCAAGACAAATAGAAAAAAGAGTGAATTTAGATTTACTGTTTGGGGATGTCATGGCAGCCAAAAAGTTAGCTGGAGCTCCTCTTTCCCTTCTCCACTTGGCACAACCACCTTTCTTAGGGGCCTGCACAACTTATCATCTGAGCCAACGACAAACCCATAATGAGGAACATGGGGGAACCATTTTCTTCATCTAGAAGGCAGGATGCTAGTATTTCCCCCATGGCTGTGTTGTGAGGATTGGATGGAGATCTCACACACACACACACACACACGCACACTCACCTGGCACATCGTCTGCCCCTGCTGGCTAAGTTAGATGTTGTGTGGACTTCCCCTACGTCTCCTCCTGTTTACCCACATGTGGGCCCTTCCCACACAGCAATTTCGAAGCTGGACAGCACTTCCCTCAGTCTGGACTCGCCGTCTTTTCCAATTACATTAACTTGCTCTTCTCAGTGGGAATTAGGAGGAGGGAATAAGTTTTTACCCCATTTCAACAGTAGCTGGCAAGAAGTCAGCTCTTAATTTAGGTTTGTTGAATGAAAGACTATTCATAGCATCCACTCCCCTCTCAGTTCTAAAACTTTCCTGTGTATAAGTGAGAGGCAGTGACCTAATGTCACCTCTAGAAAGCCCAGGCTTACTGAAAACAGTTTCATCACAGTGGGCAGCAGCTGACACCAATCAAAGTCCAATTAGTCGATGAGAATGTCAGAGAAATGATTTCAGACTCCTTCAGGGCTGGAGTTGGAAAGGCAATTGGTCAGTTGAGTTAGACAAGAGGCTTGGAAATTTACTGAAGAGTGTTTAAGAGTTGGAACACCTACATGAACATATCCTAATCAAAGACCGAGCAGCTGAAATCTGCTCAGAAACACGGAGCACTTCAGCACTGAGCTAATTTTAATCACCGTCTTTAGATAAGAAAGAAATAAGCAGGTCACTTTGGTACATTTGGAAATTCAATGCGAGGTTGGAGGCTGAAAATAAGGAGGTGGAATATGGAGTCTCACGCCAAGATTGCAGAGGCCCAAGTAGCTCCTCGCATCGTGAGGCCAATGCTCCTTTGCAGGTTCTGGAATAAGTTCAAAAAGAATATTGAATTTGGAAACAGGATGCAAATCATTTTTGGAGCCACCAAATTAATCCTTCTTTAATGATTAAAAATGTGGTTCATCCAAGATCAAAACAAATCTCAAAACGGCAAGAGTCAAACTGTATCAACAAGCGAAAAGGATCTGAAGTCCAAGAAAATAAAAATAAATATTCAGACCTTTATGAGGTTCCATCCCAGTGGATTTGGTTATATGCGGTACAAGATAAATTGGTCAGAGAAGATCAAAGCCATGGTTGTTCATGGCGATTTACTGAGCAGTGTCTTGGGGGTGGCTGCATCCCAAAGAAAATGGAGCTACCCCCACCCCACCCTAAATGAGAGTATTAAACTCTTTTACGTTAAGCCACTAAGAATTTTAGATTTATTTATTACTGCAGTAGAGTCTGGCTGTTTCAGTTAGCTTTCACTAAATAATGCTGTCAAAATGAACAACCACAAAATATCAGTGACCGAAACACTATCAGACATATTCCTATCAGGTGTGGTTATAAATTGACGGTGTCTCTGTTGTATGTGTCTTCATTCGGGGATTCAGGGTGAAGAAGCAGCCCTTATTTGGTGTGATGTTGTTCTCGTGGCAGAGGCAATGAAGTTGGTGGAGCCACATGATGACTTTTAAGCCTCCTGTTTGGAAGTGACACACGTCTGTCCCCATTCCATTGCTCAAAGCAAGTCACATGGTCAAGTCTTACTACAGTGGGGCAGAGCACTATATGCCCTTCGCAGGGAGGGGCAGCAAATAATGGGGAAGGAAAATACCTCATTACCTCGCCTTGGCTGATACACATTTTGGGAATGGAAGTGGTAAGCTGTCACCATATAACAAAGCAAAAACAAGCCCCTACCAAAAAACAATAACCCACTATAATATGTGACATTGGCCTAGCAGTGAAGTGTTGAGAAGACTGCTACTGGAAGTTGAAGAGATGGATATCCGTGTGATATATTTGGTGAAACAGATAATGACATGGAAGGCAGCTCATGTGTCTTCTGGATAGACATCTTTAGAGTAAGAGGTAGAAAAACTGAAATTTAGTTTTGTATTTGGCTGTGTTTGGTAATATTACAAGACAAACAATATATCAGAGGCAAATTGAGCAGTTTCAACCAGAAATGACATGAGAGTCTAGAAATGTGGGCTTTTATAAGACTGAAAAACTGGCTGCTTCCAGACCCTAAACAGTGAGAGATGAGATGAAAAAATAACCTTCAGTGACAAAGTAAATGAGAACTTTGGTCTTTGGGGCAGAACTGCCTACTCACCCTGGAACATCTACCCATCGAACTCTGGATTGGTACATGAAAGATAAGTGTCCATCTTATCTGCATTAGTATGTTTTGGAGTTTCTTTGTTACAGAAGATTAGTTTGTACCCTGACTAACACACAACCATAAAGCCACTCCAAGTACCACTGCATCCAAGACAGAGTTGTATAGTAGAGCTCTTGGAGGCCAGGACAATTGTCCAGCCTTGCTTGACATCTAACAACTTTGAGTAACTTCTTGCTCAGTTAGTCTTTATAATTACCAAATGGGGGGAGGGGTGTGTCTGATTTAATTTGTTTTCCTCCTGTTATAAAGTGTCACTCAGGCAAATATCAAGGACTTCGAAAACCTGCAGGAAATTATAATCTGGTATAGAATTTACATTGAATTTAAGGAAAGGCGACTATTCAAGGTCAAATCTAGGTAGGTACTGACATTCTCCTCAATTCAGTTCAGTTCTTCAAACATTTACTGCAAACCAGAGAGATTGAGAGACAAGCAGTTTTTGCCCTCATGAAGTTACAAGTGATTAAGTGAAACTTATCAGCATTTATAAAGTGTGATATAGTGCAGTAAATGCTATTGCTGAGGAAAGTAAGCATGGGGTGCTCTGGGAGCACAAGTGTGAGACACTTATCTCAGTTGGAGGCAAGGGCACAGGGAAGGTTTTGCAAAAGAAGAGATGCCTTAGCAGGGTCTTAAAAAAGCAAAGGAATTATCTTTGCAAAGGAAGAGGGAATAGTGTTCTAGGCAAAGAGCACCATGGGAACTAAGTCAAGTATGTGAAGAAGACATAGTATTCCTATTCCAGGGTCTCTAGTTTAGTATTTTATCCAGAACTGTCACTCTTTGTGAGTACCAGGCCACTGGGACTCTGCGAGCTATCTACTGTGCTTGCCCTCCTTTCGTTGGTGAATCATTTCAAACGGCTAGCCTTAGAGAGTGTCCTTAGATACACTTGGTCATGTGTATAAAGTTATAAGGGCTTAGTATTCTTTCTCTCTCATGTTGGTTGACAGTTCTTCATGGCGTTTCTGCATGTCTTGTATCAGCTTTTGTTCTGGACTATCTTTTCAAGGATGTTTGTATAACAGACAGTCTTTGAAGATAGAGATAGTATCTCCCTGCAGGACAGAAGGCACATTTGTTTCCTGATCCAGACTGATAAAGGTAATGTTTCATTCCAGACGTCATCCCAAGATTGCACAAAGGTTGACTAGCAACACCCTTTCAAAGACAGGCATTTCCTCAGCTGCGATGCAAACTTATTGTGTACATATCACCTAGGTCCCCTGTGGGACTTGAGGGCAAGGCGAACCAATGCTAACATGAAGCTCATGCTAAGCCATCACTGATAAAGTCCTTTGTCTCTGACCTGGGCTCTCATGTGTCCTGCCAGCACCTATGAAATTGTGGCAGAAATTCCAGTGCATTGCAAAAAAAAAAGCATTGGAAGCCTGACAGTGATTCATGTGTGTGCTAATACCTTTTATATTGTTGAATGTATTGTGTCATGTTCTAGAGTATAGACGTGCAGTTAAATCAACTTTATGGGAAACCAAATATGTCAAACTCCCTGCCTTCTGATCATCTCCTAGGGAGTGGTCCTGGTCACGTCATCAAAGCTATCTCAACAGCATGGTGACCATTTCCAGCCTGTGGGAAAGCAGAAAGAAAGCGCAAGGAAGGCAAGCAAATTTCTTTAAGGCAAGTGACATGAAAGTTGCATACTTTTCTTCTACTCATCCTCTTTTGAGAGAGCTTGGTCATATGGCCATACTGAGCTGCAAGGGGAGCTGGGAAATATTGCCTTTGGCTGAGTTGCCTCTATGTGCTCTGCTAAAATTTGATGTGGTTAAGTGGGGGCTCTATAACTGTGAACAGTGGGAGGCAGGTAGTTGTCTCTTTCACAGACTAAAAACATGACGACCCACTGTCCTGTGCTTTCTTGCAATAAATCTAAATATCAAAGGTAATTTGATGAGTCAGTTCCTTTAAAAAACCTGACCAATACATGTGTATGTCCTCAACAAATGCTTCTTAATTACCTGGTGGGATAAGAGTGCTTTCTCTTTATATGTGCAGAGTGACTACGACAGTACCTGTGAGTGTCCATGGTAAGTCCAGGGTGAGGTCCAGGGCTGATGCTCACATGGAAATGAAAATCTCTTGTGTGCTTGGCCAACTGGACTTACTCTGTGGAGAGGAGTCAATATCACTCCCATTGAAGAGCACCAGACATTTCTCTCTCACTGCCTTACCGTTAATTAAAAGCCAGTGGGGGGGAGATGGTGGGAAGGTGGGATTTATCTTCCCTTTCACTCTGCATGAGGCTGCTCAAGGGAAGACGCTATGAGAACAGGAAAGGAGGGAAATCTTTTTTTCCTAAACACAAGTTGTTTTACAATAAAGAAGAGAAGCAATGTCCAGGTAAGAGTGGTCTGTTATCTTAGTGAATTATCTAAATAATTCAGTGACATATTTTGTTGCTTGATGAAGAGGATGCAGTTAAAAAGGTGCCAACCAGCAGTTTATTCGATATTTCTAAAACTTTTTGGAAATGAATTACTAAATTGGTTTGAATCCAAGGAGGTGATTCAAAAAGAAGTTAAAATAAAATTTTTAAAAGCCCTCCATTAGTATTTATACTTTAAGTGAAAACACACTCAACTAAGTAAAAACTAAGTTGGGAGCCTAGTGTCATCAGCACAATCTCTCATTAGCAGCTCACAGCCTGAAGGAAAGACACTCTAACAACTTAACCCTCTGTGGGCATCACATGGGCCGCTAGAACCTGAAATAAGCTACATTTGCAGTGTACTTTTAGTTCTACTATCTTATGTTCTTGACTTTTTGCTCTGTGCTGTCAATTCTAAAATGGCTCTCCCTCTGGATCCTCCACATTGTGGTTGGAACAATCCTTCTAAAACACAAATCTCATCATGTTACTCCTCCACTACTTCCTCCAGTAACCTCTCATGGCCAAGGACAGTGGTTCTCAATGACTCTCCCACTGCAACACACAGGATAAATGTCATTTAGATGCAAGCACTCACCTACTGCTGACTAAAGTAAAGAAGCAAAGCAGATACTATCACAAATATTTGTCGAGGCAACATTTGTACATGTAACCAGCTAAACATCTCATTTCATGAAGAAAAAAATAGCTGAACACTACCAATCTTTATTTTTAAGGGGAGTTTTATTTTTTCTACCAGAACCCTAAGGTTCTTCCTACTTCAAGGCCTTTGCATCCCCCCAAATCTTTGCATGGTTTGTTTTCACTTCTTCCAGCTTCTGCTCTGTGGCCATCTTCTTAGGGAGATGTCTTTGATGGCCTCCAACCAGTTAGCTATTCCTTCACGCTCTTATTGCATTTTCTTAATTTCTTCTTCATTGCATTGATCACTCCCTGAGATTTTAAAATGCATTTTTTGTTTTTCTATTTATTATTTATTTATTTATTTATTTCTCTCTGTTCTAGAATATAAGCTCTCTAAGGGCAAGATCTTTCTTGTTTACTGATATATTCTCAGTAACCACATGAATAGTGCATAAATATATTTGTTGAATGAATGAACAAATGTTGATGCATTAGTCACTGTCTCTTAAGCTTTTATATTTAAATTTTTATTCAAGTATAATATACATTCAGAAGAGTACGCTTACATATCCTAAATGTACAAAAACATGTTAAGTTTTACAAACAAACACATATCTCTAACAGCACCCAGATCAAAAACATACCATTAACAACTACTCTAAAACCCCCTCATGCTTCCTTTCAGTCACTAACCCCACCAAAGCTAATCATTATCTTGAGTTCTCAAGCATCAATTAGTTGTATCTATCTTTGAACTTTATGCAAATAGGACTGTAAGTATATTCTCTTTTTGGTCTGATTTCACACAATGTGATGTTTATGAGACTCGGACACATTGCTGTGTGTGGTTGTATTTTATGCATTCTCATGGCTATATAGTTTTGTATTGTATGGATATACCATAACTTTTTATCATTACAATGTGTTGTTAATTGTCATGTGGATAGTTTCCAGGGAGGAACTGTCACAAATAGTGCTGCTATGAACACTACAGGACATGTTATTGGTGCACATACACCTGCACTTCTACCGGGTCTTACTTAGAAGTAGAATTGCTAGGTGAGAGAGTTTGCTATACATTTATATGTAATAGACACAACTGTTTGCCCCAAGTATTTGTGCCAATCTACACTTCTATGGTGGTAGATGAGAGTACTGGATGCATCTGAGTGATTCATAATATCAATGATTATGTTTTTTCCTAAATACGTCTGGTAGTTTTTGATAGTCTCTTGGTCTTTGCTTTTTATTTTTTATTTCTTTGATATTTCACATATAGGTACGTTATATTCTATATCATATAATCCAAATATCTGTAGTAGTTTATTGAGTCCAAATCTTGCATTGGTTGTTCCTGCTGATTTTCAAACATGGTGGCTTGTTTTCTCATATGTTTGGTGAGTTTGTTAGTTTTATTAATCATAAGCTCATATTGGCCTAAACTTAATTTGGGGAAATTTAAGTAGCCAAAGTTTGGGATGGCTTTCTCCATCTTTTAATTTGCAATAGCTTCAGATGCCAGAACCAGTTTAATTTAATCTCTAGGCTTGCTGTTTGCCTGGCTACAGAGGTAGTATAAATTCAGACCCAGGCAGCACACAAGAATAGGTCTAAGGTAGCAAATTCTCAGGAGATACTTTTGTTTTTCTGCTTAGCAGAGATAGGCCAGTTTCACTGTCAATTTCTAGTCCCTTCTCTTTAAGGGTGTGGCTCCTTACAGTGCCCAAATGTTTATGGGATTGACCTGTTCAGCTGCTGGCATTGTAATATTCTTTATCCCTGTTTGTAGTATCAATCCTCAGAGCTCTACTTTCCTGGAACTGCATCTCTCCCCTCCCTCACCCATTACAGCCCAGCTATCTGTGTCCAATTATCACTGTGTTTTCAGCTCCTTAAGTATCGTAATTTTATTCTTATTTTATTTATTATGTTGTTGGCCTTCAAACATCTCTCTTACTTTCTTGCACATTTGGTAATGTATTTAAAGCTCCTTTGTTGCTTGACTTTAACTTATTCATTACCTAGGTGTTTGTCAGTGAAAGAGCTTTTCAAAATATCTAATCTGTCATGCTCCTAAAAGCCTATGTTTTACTTCTTAACTTAAAAAAAGTATTTCTTCTTCCTTTTCCCTCTCCTCTCCTTCCCTTCCTTTCCTTTGGAGACAGAGGCATAGCTGGGGCCTCTGTGGGGTTGAAAGACAGCAGAGCCAAGGAGCTGGCTGCACCATGGGGGCCGAGGAGGCCGTGGTGGGGGCAGGTGGCTGTGGGGCCAAGAAGACAGCAACAAGGCCAGGAGGCAGCAATGGGGTTAATGCTCAAAGAGACAGTGACATGATCTAAAGATTGTGGCATGCAGCAGGACTGACCCAGTAAATAAGTATATTCAAAATAATGGGACCAGGTTCTCACTGTAAGAGAAAGGATTAAAAATATAGATAACAGGATGGCTAGAAAGAACTCTAGGTGTTGGATTAGAATCAAAGGTATCAGTGTGAACTCATAGGTTTTTAAGAGATATGTAAATAAGTGTTGATGTATGCATACATAAATGTATGTGTGTGTGTGTGTGCATGTGTGTGTGTGTATCTTAGCTTTGTCCAGTGGCCCAATAGAAATAAGCAAATCACACCAAAATCTTGGCTTCTAAATACTATCCAACATCAGAAAGAACCAAGCCTCCTAGTGAAAATAGCTAATTTTAAGGGTGAGACAGGGAAAATAAAAGATGAACCTAGAATATCTAATTGATCAAAAATTTTTTAATATATTTTTATTGATTTTAGAGAGAGAGGAAGGGAGAGGGAAAGAGAGAAATAGAAACATCAATGATGACAGAGAATCATTGATGGGCTGCCTCCTGTGGGCCCCCTGCTGGGGATCAAGCCTGCAACACAACCTGGGTATGTGCCCTGACCAGAAATGGCAAGGAGATCTCCTGGATCATAGGTCAATGCTCAGCCTCTGAGCCATGCCTGCTGGGCGACCATAGCTTCAGAAGACTTCCACTGGTTAAATCTGGGACATTATAATCAACAAAATAAATAATGATAGTAAGAGATTGAAATTTGTTATCAAATAAAACAAATATGCATGAAGCCAGAATGGAAAGGAAGGAAGGAAGGAAGGAAGGAAGGAAGGAAGGAAGGAAGGAAGGAAGGAAGGAAGGAAGGAAGGAAGGAAGGAAGGAAGGAAGGAAGGAAGGAAGGAAGGAAGGAAGGAAGGAAGGAAGGAAGGAAGGAAGGAAGGAAGGAAGGAAGGAAGGAAGGAGGTTACTAGAAAAATTTAAAATATATATGTGATTTATTTATTGAGCAATGAGGTCCTATAAAATGAAAGACCTGCACTGTTTAATATTATCATAGATGTGAAAGACAAAGAAATATTGAAGAACTATCTCAGATTGAAGGAGATTAAAGTGGCAGGACAATTAAATGCACAGACTGGGTCCATTCAGTTTCCTCATGACCAGACTCAGGCATGCATTCTTTGCAAGAATACCATAGAAGGGAATGGTTAGTATCCACTTCATGAGAAGAATTATTGTATCCCCCAGTAGAAATAGAACCCAGATTCATAAGGACAGAAAACACAAATGTTGCTGAGAGGCATTAGATGGAATATGCAAGCACCACTCCTCTCTATCAGTTGGCTCTCAGATGTCTATATCTTGGTCATAAAGAGGGGGAGGAAGGAAATAGGCCATATATTGATCTCTGATTTATAACAACGTATAGGATAGAACACTAACTTTATAGTATGTTGGCTTCAATCAAGAACAATAGTCTTTAATATTCCATTTCTCCACTGTTGAAGAGTAGCTGCTTCTGGGGGTTGAGGAGTATAATAGTACCGGTGATTTCCGTAAGCACCATCCTACTGGCCCTTTTACTGCTATAATGTTTATCCTTTGCTCCAGCATTGGATATACCATGATAACACTGCGCAAGGCACTGGTTTTCACAAAGGTGCTGGCAGAGGCACGATGGGTGAGGAAACCAAAACCAAATCCTCTTATCAATGCAATGATAGAGATATTCTTATTGCTTCCATTTTACATATCAGGAAACTGAGATAGAAGTTAATTAACTTGTCTGAGGTCACAAGGTAAGTGACAGAGTCAGGATTCAGATCCACTGTCTGGATCCAGGGGATGATCTTAACCACTGGGTCTCTCTTTGGAAAAGTTAGGTGACTCAATCAAGAGAACAACCAGGACATTGTTCTTCTAATTACTGCCTTATCCTTCCGAACTCTCTGCTATACGACCTGTATTCTTGGAGGGTGCTGGAAAGAGAACACCAAGTATTTATAATCTGTAGGAAAGAGTAAATATTCCTTACATAACCATTGAAAGTACTAAACATATTATGTTGTTTATCTTACAAAGATGAAATGTGAAACCTCATTAATTTTTAAGTAGCATAGATTTAGTAGCATAGATTTTCACCAAACAGAAGTAAACTGAAATCATTTGTCACCTTCCTATGTAAAACCCTTCAGTTATTCTTCACTACCTTTCAAATATAGTCCACATTCTTTAGCCAGGCAAGCTTCATGGACGAGTTCCTGCCTACACCAGCCCCCCACCCCACCCCCAGACCTACTGCTCATGTTGCATCCTCACTCGAGACTCTAAACATCCTGAAACACAAACACGCTCTTCCATGTCCCTCGGCATTGGCGTAAGCTGCCCCTTCTGCCTAGAAAGCTCTTCTCTAGGTTTAGGCCTGTTTTCCTGGATGCCCTGGCCACACGTGGTTGTATTAACAATGTGTTATTTACATTGTATATTTTGATGCTCTGATGTTTAGGGCCTTGATGATTCTGGAGGGACTGTCCCTCTGATGGTTTGTTAATTCCCAGAAAGAGCAAACGACTAACCTAGGAATGTCCCTTTATATGCAAACTAAGCAATCCAGAGCCCAAGCCCCAACTGCCTTCTTTTTTTCAACTCTCATCCACCTACCCTAATCACCCCAGGACCGGGTACCAGAAAAACTAGGAACAGCCTTATACCCCAGAGGCCACTGAAATGTTCAATTAGCCAATCCTAAACTTGCTTACTCTGCCTCGCTCAACCACAAGAAAGGCTCTTGCCCATATCCTCTCCTTCCTCCACCTCCTGACCAAATTTGGCTCCCTGTGGTATCATGCCTCCTCCGCTTGGGGTCTCTGAGCATAACCAACTATCTTTCACTGGCAATCGTCTCCTGATCTATTGACTTCATCATACCTAAAAAATAACCATTTAATAACCAATACTTTAAAACTTGGTGGGTTGACTGCTCTTGCTTTTTTGCTACCACCACACCATGGACATGATGATTTATTGCACTTTCCACACCCCCCACTGCAATCCTTCATGGAACTCTCTCTACCAAGACACCTAGTTCACTGCATGTCACAGTGTAGGCTCTCAATAAATGTTTGATAGATGAAGCAATTAATTAATTAATTAATTAGTCCTAGAAGCCACAGCATGTTAAGTCACTTAGACACAAATCTAATCACTTTTCAATTAGCCTTTCCACTTACGACACCTATAAACCTAGACACAAAATTTATACGTGTAAAATTAAAACTTAACTCATTGGCACATATTACTAGTTAATATAAGCATGAAACAATGCCAACCATAGTAGCAAATATCCAAGTTGAAAAACACACATTACAATTGCAAAATATTATTATTAGGTACAAAAATGTGTGTAAAAGAAGTTCTGAGCAAAAGTATGAAATGGAACTTTATTGCCTCAATTTTATACCATTCATCCCAACCTCATGAATCTGAGGGTTCATAAATTCTATTTGATGATAACTTACAAAAAGAAGAAATGACTTCTATATATTAAAGCCCTTGATGTATAACAAGGCATAAATTGTAAATGATCTCACAGTATATCATTTCAACAATCGTGTTCTTAAAGAGGAGGGGAAGTCTCATGTAACCGAGGGCCTATGTGCCAGGTATTAATTGAATTATAGAGGTTAAGCCTCATGATAATCTTGTAAGTTAGGTGCTGTGGCAGCCCTGTCCCTTCAGAGATATCATGTTAAAGAAGATCCCAGCCTTCTATCTGACTTGTAAAGGGAAGAAAATCACATGAGAAGTTAGCCCCGGTGGGAAGAAAGTGGAAGGAAGGGTCTGAAAATAATGAAACAACGCATGCCTCTACAGGAGGAGAAGTTAGAAACATTACAAAGCACATAAGTATACATGGGAAAAGATGCCAGTTTCTGGAATGAAATGGCATGATAAAGAAGTGGTCATCCCACACAAAAGGGACTAGGTCGCCACTGGCCACCTGCAGGTGCCAAGTGAAATGGCTTGGAGGGAGGAGGCATAAGCGTATGTAGCTGGGTTTCTGCTTCAGTATCTTGAGCCCAACTAGCAACCCCTAAACACCAGAACCATGTGTGATACATACTTTGTATTCTATCAATATTTAATGAGTGAATGAACAAATGAATGAATATTTAACAAATAATTTAAGTTGTTCTTCAAGTACAGATCCTAATGCAAAATCATCTGGCTGTGCCACTGACATACTCAAGTTTGGTTCTCATAAAAACAGACACAAAAAGCCTGCTCTCAGGGCTCTTGTCTAGCATCTCAGGAGATTCTTTTACTTCCGAAACATCCAATAGGCCGTGTAAGGCACGGCAAACAGAGTGTGTGCAGGGATCCATCAGCTTGCTTTCATTATTTATTAATGTTTTTCTCTCCCAGCATTACAAAGGCCATTGGTTTCCAAGTTTTCTGCTAGTTTTCCAAGGAGGAGCCTGCATGGTTGCTGCCTCAGGGAAGACAAACAGATCTGGGCTTCCCACTTCAACATGGGAACACCTTCAATTTTAATTCATATAGTGAGCCTCCAGGTAAAATTTTATTTTAATGACAATAATAACAGACAGGAGTTTGTTTGTTTTTTAAGTTCATTACGTGCGAGAATCCAAATATTGACCCTGCCACTTAGTAACTGCGTGATGTTGGGCAAGATACTTTGCCTCTCCACGCCTCAGTTTGCTTATCTGTGAAACGGACATAATAATGGTACCTAACTTAGAGGGTTGTGATGAGAATGAAGTACACAGAAAATGCTATCTACATATTAAAGACTCTCATTATTATTTCATTTAATCATTAAAGTGGACCCTCTGATGAGGACAGTATTACTGTCACCCTGGCATGGATGAGACAACTGGGACTTAGAGAGAGTTAGTGTCTTGCTCAAGGTCACAGTCTACAAAAGGCAGAGCTGGGATGCAAACACAACAGTGGAACCTCTATTTGTAACTTTACTCAGAGGTAAAGTGTAGGTTCCACAGATTAAAAAGAAATTGGAACCCTGGCTGGTGTGGCTCAGTTGGTTGGGCTTCTTCCATGCACTGAAGGGTCATGGGTTTGATTCCAGGTCAGGACACATGCCCGGGTTGTGGACTTGATCCCTGGTAGGAGGTGTGGGGGAGACAGCCAATCTCGATGTTCTGCTCGCACATCGATGTTTCTCTCCCTCTCCCTTCCCCTCTCTCTAAAAATCAATAAAAAATCTTTATTTTTTTAAAGAAATTTGAAAGTCACAAATTTAGGTCTTTTAATGAGGAGGCAAAGTTCAACTTCACTTTTTTTTTTTTTTTTTGAGTGTTGATTTTTTAAAAGTTTAACATTTCAATGCTTCTTAAATAAAATCAGCTATTTTAAATGTTATAGGCAACATTTCCAAACAAAGTAAGAAGACGCAAGCATGATATGTATTAGCTTGGGAAAAAAGAGCAGAAAGATGCATATCACGCCTTTTACATTAGCAGAAATATTGCAAGGACACTCAAGAATGCACTTTTCAATTCATTTTGAAAACTCTTTAACTGGTTTCCCCTCTTGCAGCTGCTACCCTTTGTGCGGTAGGCTGCTTTAAAAGAATAATGAGCCTGCCTTTGTCCGCGTAGGCCCAGCATCAACCTTGACTTTCCAGGTGCACCAGGAGCACAGGAGGTTTGCAGCACACATCCTCACTCAGCCTTCGGGTCGTTACATTGGGTCCTGTGGGGATGGTCCTTTATCTTCCATATTTGGAGGAAAACGTTGCTTTCTTTTAAGGGGTCACAGTGTTCATTGGTATTTGTCTCACCCTATTTTACTTTGAGATATTATAAATAATAAAACAAAAATCAATTCCCAATGTAAAAAGCTTCCCTCTCTTGAAGTTTCCTGGTTTTCCCTCCTTGCTATTGGCTTGCCCTCAACCACTCCAAAGTTCATAGTCTGGGGGATTTATGAATACCTAACGAAGACTCTCCATGTCCACCCATGCTGAACTGTATTGTGGCCACAAGATTTCTCCACAGGAAGATGGAAGAGCTGAGTTCGAGTCCTGTCTTTACTTGTCATGTGACTTTGAGTGAGTTGCTTTAGCTCAGTCCCAGTTTTAACAAAGTTCAATCAGTGATGATAATAATGAACCATCCATCCACTCAGTCACATTAACTAAGAACCTACTGTTTGCCAGGTTCCAGGAAAACAAAGGTGAATGACACAAAATTTCTAAATTCAACTGCTCACAATCTACATCAGGAGACAGACTTTTAAAGAAACCATTGGTGAGGAAAAGGGAAGGGACCTTGACAAGAGAGGTTTCTGTTTGGAATAGCAGCTGTGGAGGAGGCGGGAGGAAATGGCTATGAGTAAGAGATCCCCGGCCTTAGTTGGAAACCACACATTTTTCTACCTCACAAGGTTATTGGGAGGCTCAAATGATGTAAGGAATTTGAATCCTTTGAAAACTCTTAAGAGCAATTTCCATGTGTGGCAGATGCTGTGGGTGCCCTGCCCATGACCCCTGCCATTGCCACTTTAAAGCAAACTGAGGTCTTATAGCTCTAGCACCTGTGAGTCTCTGCCTGAAGGATTTTTTTCCTGCCTCCAGAGCCAACCTGCTTTGCCACCTGTGCAGCAAGGGGCACATGACAAGGAATTGATGCCCGTGGCCCTGCACCCAGAGCAGCCCTCAACCAAACAAATAACACGACTCCCTCAGCCCTTGGGTGGAATAACTGAGGCCTGGGTTCTATACTAGCTGCCAGAATTTCCCTAACAGGACTGAGCCCCAGTTGTCTACAGTAATAGCTTGCCTTATAATGCACCACTTATTGGTTGTTTTCCCCTCCCGAGTCCCTTACTCCCCCCAAGGGGTTTCTCCACCTGCCAAACGAATACTCGCAGGTGGATCTTTATCCCAGGGTTTGCTTCTGAGAGAAGCCAAATTAGGACAAGATGTAAGCCAATTTTTAGTATTATTCGATATCATTATGAAATGTAGCCATAATTATTCACACTATTTTGCATAGCAAAAATAATCACTGCTTTGTCTTTATAAAACCTCTTCTGCATAGTTAGCATGTGATCCACTTTAACTATTAGAACATAAATACCTGCCTCAGAATTTCTAGAATCCATCTGATCAGCACTGCTTGGGCTGAAGCTTGTATCTCTTACCTGGATTTCCACAACAGCCTCCTAGCTGTTCCCTCTGGCTCCAGCAATTCCCCCACAGATCCATCCTTCCCACTGTCTCCAGAGACATCCACCCAGAAAGTAATTCTGACCAAATCATTCTCAGCCAGCCCAAAGAGCACTATTGTGTAAATTTTAAAAAGGTCTTTGTTAATTATAATACTTTGCTTCTATCTAATGGAAAATTGTTGTAATATTCTGATATCTGTAGAGCAAGATGCTTGCTGGTCATTTTTAAGAAAATATACAAATCTGCAGTGTGGATGATGTGTGATGCCCACTTAGATGTGCGTCCTTGTGCACTGCACACCTGCTCAACTATGCAGGCCTCCCTGGTTCTGACATCTCCCTGCCTCACCCTCAAACTTCTTGTCTGCTCCCAGCACATATCACAAGGCGCCAGGCTTCCATGCCTTTGGTTATTTCACTGTTCTCTCTGCTTGGAGACACCGGCCTTCTCCTAGCTTATTTCTAGTAACCTTTAAAACCAACTGAGCATTTCCTCTTTTCTAGAAATCATATCTGAGCCACTCTCACACAGCCATATGTCCTTCTTCTGTGCCCCCTCTAATTCTTTCTGTATTACTCAACTTTTACACTTAGCATATTGGGTTCTAATTATCTGCTCATGGGTTTGTCTTCTGCAGGGAGGGCTGTGTCTTACTCCTTTTTGCATCTCCAGAATCTGGTGAAGGGCCTGACCTAAGGTCAGAGCATTTAGAAAGCAGTGAAGTGTGGAATGTGGAGATTGTGAGGGAAGGCTCTGCAGTTAACAGATCTGGTCAAAGGTTGGCTGTCACTTTCTAGCCACATGACCTTGGGCAAATGGCTTCACATCTCTCCATCAGTTTCCTTGGTGGTAAATGGACATAATCCACTGCCTATAGTTAGCATAATGCCTGATGGCAGGCACACAATATATCTCAATAATTACTATTTTAAATATGTTTTTATTGATTTTAGAAAGAGGGAGGAGAAGAGAGGGGAAAAGAGAGAAACATTGATGAGAGAGAAACACTTATTGGCTGCCTCCTGCATTCCCCCTACTGGGGATTGAGCACGAAACCTGGGCATGTGCCCTGACCCGGAATCCAACCAGCAACATCTCTGTTCATGGGACATACTCAATCAGCTGAGCCGCACCAGCTAGGGCAATAATTATTTTTATTATAAGCTCAATAAACATTTAAGGATAAATGTGCCTCCCTTTATAGCAAACAGGCAGCCTCCTCTGAAAAACTTGCATCTTGTTTGATCCATCTATATAATCAGAATGGTGGCAAACACTTTCCATGCATTCGTAGATTTTGTCTGCACAACTGTTCTGCTAGAAAGGTTTCACTGTCTGCCTGTTGCAAATGAGGAAACCAAGAAGAGCCATCAGTAGCTTGCTCTCAGTCACAGGAAAGTTCAGTGTCAGAGGCCAGACCAAATCTGGTCTGTGTGATTCTAAGCTTCTGCTTTTATAGAAGAGGGGTCTCACTGTCCAAGGGCAGGGTCAGAAAGTAGGGGATGCTGGTGGGCAGGGCAGCTGTGTGAGGAGGAGCAGGGTGCAGAGGGGCTTGTTGAAAAGCTCAGCTGACTAACCCATAGATACTGTAAATCCAAAGAACAACTTTTGTGGTTAGTTCAAGTATTCCTGTGTGAAGAGTCAGGAGATGAGATTAAACGGGAATGGTGATGAGAACTTTAAGATCTACTTGCTCTGCAACTTTCAAATATGCAATGCAGTATTGCTAACTAGTCACTATGCTGCACCTTACATCCCCATGACTTTATTATTTTATAAATGGAAGTTTATACCTTTTGATCACCTTCACCTATTTCAAATTATGTGTGGCGGAGAATGTTATCTAGACTTATTGTGGTCATCATTCCCCAATATACACAAATATTGAGTTATTATGTTGTACTTGAAACTAATATAATGTTACATGTCAATCAGACCTCAATTTTTAAAAATAAAAATAAGGGGGGGGGGGAAGCCTGGAGCATAAAGTTTCAGGTTCCTGGGCTAACCTCAGGGGGAAAAAGGAGTGGTTGAACAAGAAGGATCCTGGATACTAAGCAAGGATTTCTAACTTTATCTTGAAAACTGTACAAAAACAAAGATACCTTAAAAAAACTGAACATACCAAGTGCTGACAAGGAAGTGGAAAATCTGGGACTCTGATTCATTGCTGATGGGAATTTAAAAATGGCACAACCACTTTGGAAAACAACTTGACAATTTCTTCTAAAGTCAATCGTACACTGATCACACGACTTAACTATTCCACTCCTCAGAATTCATGCAAGAAAAGTGAAACCATACACCTACAAAAAGACAAGAATATTCTTAGCAACTTTATTCATAAGCACCCCAAACAGTAAACAACCCAAATGTTCATTAACAGGAGAATAGATAGAAACAATGGTGCCTTCTTTCACACAACAGAACAGGACTCAGCAATAAAAGGGAACAAGCTCTTAATACACTAAACACCATGACACACCTCAAAATTTATGCTAAGTGAAAGAAGTCATTCTAAATGCACATACTGTATTTTTCATCTATATTAAGTTCTGAAATAGGCAAAGCTAATCTACACTGACAAAAATCAGAACAACGTTAGCTTATTTGCTCATTGGATGGCGGTTACTATGAGTGGAAGGAAGCATGAGGGCATTCTTTGGGATAATGGAAATGACCTATGTCTTGACAGAGGTGGTGGCTAACAGATGTATAATTTTGTCAAAACTCGTCATACTGTATATTTAAATTTTGTGTATTTTACTGTATGTAAAATATATCTTTAAAAAGTTAAAAGAGCAAAAAAAGTGCACCACAAAACAAGGAAATGCCTTTGGTTATATTATCTGTAGATTGGGTGTAAACTATATTCTCCTTTTAAAAATATGTTTTAAAAGAAAGAGAGGGGAAAAGAAAGAGAGGGAAAAACAGAAACATGGATGAGAGAGAATCATCAACCATCGACCGGCTGCCTCCTGCACGCCCTCTACTGGGGGACCGAGCTGGCGTCCCAGGCATGTGCCCTGACAGGGAATCGAACCTGCGCCCTCTTGGTACATGTTCAACCAAGTGCGCCACACCGGCGGGGCAGATGTAAACTATATTCTTATCATCAGACCTGTTAAGAGTTCAGCAGAAGAACTTGTTCATAGGAACTCTTACGGAGCTTTGATTCATTCATTCTTTAACAAATATTTATTTGTTTTAACAAATATTTATTTAACCCAATGCTACCACTTACTATCTGGATGACTTTGGACAAATGACTCTCAGTGCCTCAATTTACTCATTTGTGAAATGGGGACAGTAATGATAGCTACCTCATAGGTCCCATGGGGACTCAAGGAGCTAATACATGTAAAACTCAGACCAATGTTGGTATATAATAAGGGCTGGATAAATGTTAGTGATTAATAGTATTACCTTCAGTTATGTGCCAAGCTTGTAGGGTATAAGCAGTAATAGGACATAGTTCCAGTTCTAGAAAATTTATGATCTAGTAGGATGAACAATAAACACATAAATGAATATGCTTAGCACAGTAATAGAATTTGAAAAGTGCTTTGAGGACATAAATGACTAACTGTCTTGGAATGGAAAATCCATTCAAAATGACAATAATCAGCCACCTAAATCAAATCAAATTCAGAGTTGTTTTTTTGTTTTTCAGTATTATCGTTATTACAGCGATGTTTCCTATTCTTGGCAGCATCTAAAATTTGGAGCTCCCAGGGCTTAAGCCTGTGACCTCTTTTCTTCTGTATCCTGGCTCATTCCTAGGTGACCTCATCCTTTCATGAGCTGTCATGCCCAGTTCATGCCTCTAAGCCCAACATCATGCCTGAACTCTACTGCTTGTGACATCGCATAGTGAGTACCTCTAAATCCAAATTCTCCATTCTCAACCCCCAAATAATAGTTCCATTCTCCCAGCTGCCTAGTCCAAATGCCTTGCATTTACTTGCCTCCTTTCTTTTTTGTACATCTCCTACCCAATAATCAGCAAATCCTGAAACCAGTCACTTCTAGAAGCACAATGCCCTCTTTGCACCTAGACTACTGTAGTAGCTTCCTAAGGGGTCACCCTGCTTCCACTCCTGCTCCTCCAAAAGCCATTCCCAGCACAACAGCCAGGTGATCTCTGCAAAACATCAAGAACCCATGTTCTTCCAACACTTTATTTTTTATTTGTATTTTTATTGATTTTTTTTTTCTTTAGAGAGAGAAAGAGAGGGAGAAAAACACTGATGTAAGAGGGAGACATCAATTGGTTGCCTCTTGTACGCCTCCTACAGGGAATCAAGCCCGCAACCTGGGCATGTACCCTGATCAGAAATTGAACCTCATGGCCTTAAAACATGCTGTTCCCTTTGCCTGGAATTCCCTTCTTCCAGATAGCTTCATGGCTCACTCCTCGCTTTATTCAAATCATTGCTCAAATGTCACCATTCTAGTTTTGTTTTTTGTTTTTTTTGTTTTTTTGTGTGTTTTTTTTTAAAATATATCTTTATTGATTTCAGAGAGAGGAAGGGAGAGGGAGAGAGAGAGAGAGAGAGAGAAATATCAGTGATGAGAGAGTCTTTGATCGGCTGCAGCCCGCAACCCGGGCATGTGCCCTGACCGGGAATCGAACCCTGATCGCCTGGATCCTAGGTCGATGCTCAACCGCTGAGCCACGCCCGGCCAGGCACCATTCAAGTTTAAACAGCACATACACCCAGCACCCCAGTCTCTAAACGCTTTACCCTGCTTTTTTCCCTGGGGCCTGACATTCTATTAAATCGGCTTATTGTCCTAGCTTCAAATGTAAGCCTCATGGGGTCAAGTCTGTGTGTGTCATGGTCAGATCCGCAGGGGCTAGAACAATGCCTGGCATATAGTTAATGCTCAATTGATACTTATTGGATGAACAAATGAGTTACTATTATCTTAGCCATTGCAGAGCTTCACAGTGTACAAAACAGTTACAAACAATATCCCAATAAGTCCTCAACCATTTGTGGGATAGGCTTTGCTGTACACATTTTAGAGATAAGTTAAGAGCCTGCCTAATATTTTTAAGTCCTTTGCTAGAGGTCATGCAGCTCTTGGTTACACAGATCAAGCCCCGGTCTTTTGCCTTCAAACCCAGTTTATTAATCATAGTCACAAAATATTATTAAAATAGTTAACAATCGGTTAGTACTCCTCTTGACACTTCATTTGTAGTATCTCATTTAACCTTCACAACAATGCTTTGAGGTAGGTACTCCAATGATTATTGTTTTACAAATAAGGAAACTAAGCACAGCTAAGTAACTTACCGAAGGCCGCAGAGCTAGTCGGTAGCACCAACAGAATCTGGGTGCTGGCTGCCTGACTCCAGAAACCTGTTCTCAACCAACCAGCTCACTAGGCACAGCCTGCGAAGGAAAGAGAGCTAAATAAACTGCAGAACACCAATGGAAAGTATCAGATTTGTTCTAGGACTTTCTGCCATATTAAGCTTTTTGCTTTTGCTGCATATACCAGAATCTTTCTTTTTCTTTAAGACCATAAGGTGGAAGCAGTTGTATTTCAAATGCATTTTACATTATGTTGTTTTCTGCTTTTTGTCCCTCTTTGAAAGGTTTGAAACATTTGTTTCTGAATTGAGCGGTCACTTAGGGGTCATGGGTGGGGCTCATGGATTGCCGGCAGTTTGTCTCTCTGCCTTCTTTGCGGCTGTGCGCACAGGCTGACCTTCCCTCTGAGCTTCCGACTCCACCTCCTCCCTCCTTACCCCATGACATGCCTTGTTCCATAAATTCTCACCTTTAGTTTATCACATAACCGACATTGTAAAACACTCAAACTCTTTTCCTTTCCTTTCTTTTTTTAAGAAGAAATCTATTTGATTGGATGTGAGGGCACTAGAGGCAGAAATGTGGAAAAATTTTAAATGGTGAGAAATCCACCACAGCTACCTGGGTTTTGAAAAGCAAATTGTAATTCCATGACTCACTTGGTATTGAACTGAACAAGTTAGATGAACTAAAAAAGCTTTATTGACCTGTCTACTTGCCTCCAAGTCAATCAAGTGTCTGTGAACGCTGCCTCCTTTCTGCTCTTTCTGGCTATTCAAATTAACTTAAATGTGTGCATAAAGTTACACAAACATAGGTGGATACCCTTAAAATATCAAACCCCTCAGACCTTAAATAAGCAAACTCTCAGAGTTGAAAAATAAAGCAAGCGTTTTGGTTGTTTCCTAGTTCTTTGTAACATAATTGTTGATAGCACTTATTTGGCAATAGACTATGAATTCCTGCCGGCTAGCATGGGATCTACTCATCGAGGTATCCCCAACACCTGCCATATAGAAAGTGCTCACCAGAGTAGGTGTTTAACATGGTAGGCTCTTGATAAATATATGTTAGATCTCTAGTACTCTATTTTTCATTGCCCACCTGTGGACTTGAGTCACACACTTATCTCTCTGTCTCTGTCTCTTTCTCTGTCTGTCTCTCTCTCTTTCTCTCTCTCTCTCTCTCTCTCTCTCTCTCTCACACACACACACACACACACACACACACGGAGTGGTAGGCTCTTAGAAGAGGATCTGTGCCTTATTCATCTCTGTATTCCCGAGTACAGAGCAACCAGATAGCAGGCGATCATTAAATGATCACTAAATTGAATAGCACAAGGATTTTATTTTTTGTTACTGGTTTTATATGCCCTTCTTCCACCCCACCATGTCCATTTGGCTCTCGGGCCAGATTGCCTGAAACCATCGTACCAATCTAATCAAATATTTGAAGGCCAGAGGCCTTGAAATTATTCAAATCAAGTTCAAAATTATATTTTTAAATTTACCCTGGCCATTTCATAAGTAGATTTAACAACTAGCTAACTGCTTTCCCAGGAGGGGGAAAAAAAGCATAAGCTTAATGAATTTGGTCAGACATACTGTGTAACAGATGTCCAATGTGCTGCCATGAGCTTAAATCATAAGTATGATGGCTCTGTTTGGCATGGCAAAATATATTAGAAGTGCTTTATTGGTCACTGGGCAACTTGCTAGATGGAAGGAGAATAATCCTGAAAAATGCTGGAGCTGAGTCTAGTAGCATCTCAAAAGGAGCTCTGGAGAAACGCAGATAGCCTGCCCGCAGTGATTCATCAAGTTGGTCCTTTGATTCACTAATTTGAGTGTCAAGTACAACCATGCAATAAAGAATTGCCAAGACCTGATAAGATTCTCCTCTGGCTGCTGCTTTTCCTGTCTTAACAACTGGTACTATTCATGCCTAAAGCACAAATTGAATAAATAGCTCAAGGCTGGCAGTGCTGGACAGTATTTAGAATTTTTTGTTTTCCCTTGTAAGGCTAAATCCTGTATGTTTCTTTGCCCAAACACATTGCATTGATAGTCATTGTTGCATCAATAATTTTAACTTCCCTAATACTAAGTACAGGAAGATGCCTCATAAGTTAAAAATAGTTCCTGTTGTACCATCAGTCCAGCCATGGATTAGTGAAGATTAAAAAAGGATTGTAATGCCTTTTTTGGCCTTGAGAAAGCTCTTATTATGCCTATGGTTCAGTTGGCCTGCTGATCATTTCCATCTTAATGTAATCTTTAACATCACACTGCTACAGGTGAGGTGTTAAGTAATATATTAATAAATACAACTATTCTCACTGAGCAATTCCACAAGAAATATGTTTTTAGCTAAATTAGACATTTAACAAATGCCATTTGTAATTCAACATGACTGGGAGGATCCTTTAAACAGGATATTGGTGCGACATA
Source organism: Miniopterus natalensis (assembly GCF_054644295.1). NCBI lineage: Eukaryota > Metazoa > Chordata > Mammalia > Chiroptera > Miniopteridae > Miniopterus > Miniopterus natalensis. Next base: position 47,501,088 of record NC_142089.1, read on the forward strand.
AAAAAAATAGTTTTTAAATTTTTTAATTAAAGGTTTGAATGTGATATTGTGTACTATCGGTGCAACAGACTAACACAAGCAGAGCACCAAAGGCCCTAGGAGTCTTATAAAATAAGCAGTAAGCATTTCTATTTCTAGAAGCCAGAAATCTTTCATTAAAATTAGGAAGATTCCACAGGTCTGGTTAATCATGTGGATACGATGTGCTGAATGTTTTTACACTTGAAAATCACTTAGATGAACACTAAAGATCTCGAAGGTCTGATAGCAATATAAATTGTAATATTTAAAACAATGAAGGAAATAATTTAGGTGAAAATTGTGATAAAAAGATTGCTTGGCAATAACTGGATTTGAAAAGTAAAATTAAGGGAGAAGAGAACATGAGGAAGCTTACAATTGGAAAACTGAAAGAATAAATAATTTTTTGGAAAAATTATTTTGTGATAGATTTCCTAATATATAAACATAAATGCAAAATGCTATAAATAGGGCTATTAACATTTGGGCGGTTGACTTGGTTTTATCACAATTACAAAACAGAAAATTTAGTTTGCAAATTTTCAAATGGGAATCACGTTCAGAATCTAGTTGGGTTCTTTCTTTTTTTTTTTTTTTTTTGGATGACTTCATAAAAGATAAATAAGCCCTCGGACCAAGAGCTGGGTGCACTGGCCCGGTTAACTCTCTCGCCCCAGAAATTCCACTAGGCTTAAAAGAACATTTGGGGGCGGGAAGGGGGATGCAGAGGTCTTTAGGACCCAGCAGGCGGCGGCAGGCGGCAGTTGTGTAGATCACGGAGAGGCTACGAGGGTCCGGTTCAGTTTTAATTCTGTCTCTAATCTCTGCCACCGCCGCGCTTCCGCGGGTCCCGCGGCTCCCCTGCCCGCTCGGCCGCCGCCGCCCCCGGGCTGACATCCGAGCCGCCCGCGCCCCATCACCCATCATGGAAACCCTCCAAGAAAAAGTGGCCCCGGACGCGTGTGCCTGAGGATTCTGCACAAAAGAGGTGCCCAAAATGAAGACCCTGATGGTGAGTCATTTGGTACAACTCCTCGGAGCAGAGGCGGGGATCCCCGGTAGCAGCGCCCCCGGGGTGCGCGGGAGAGCTCCGCGGGCGCCTCACCCAGCGCCGCGAGGTCGCCCGCTACAAAGGGAGAACTTTCCACCTGCCCCGCAGCCCCTCGCGGTTCCCGGGTGCTGCCTGGGCAGGTATCCCAGAGCCGGGATGGAACTCGGCCGCCTGGGCTGCTGGCTCTCAGCAGGAAGTCTGAGGGGCCAGAGGAGAGCCGGAGGGGTGGGCGCGTCGCTCGGGGACGGGGGATGCCCCAAAGCAGCCGCCTGGCGAAAACTAAGAGGCGCGAGGAAGGGGGACCTTTGCAGACTTTCTTGGTTTCCTTGTATGATTTCAAACTTGCAAGGATGGCCCAGGTAATGCCCCACGGGTCCAGAAAGCCGAGGGTGCGAGGGCGAGAGATTCCAGCGGGCGCGCGGGTGAGAGAGCCCCCTCCCCGAAGTGCGGGAGGCCCCCGCCCCTGCCCTCTCCGCCCGCGCGCTCTCGCTCCAGGAGCCGGGCGCCGCGCACCACCTGCCCTCTGCCGAGGGATCTGGGAGGCGGCGCCGGCCGAGCGCCGTGCGCACCCGGAGCAGCCCCCGGGCCCGCGCGGAGGCGGCGCCGCCCGTGCCCCGCGGCGCGCGCCCGGGACCAGCACCCTGGCCAGCTCCCGTCCCGGGACGTCCCCCCTCCGCCGGGCCTTGCGGGTGTTTTCCGCGGGCGCGCTCCCAGCGGGTGGGCTCTCAGCCGCGCTCCGCTCTCTCCTGCCCCCCGCAGCGCCATGGTCTGGCAGTGTGTTTAGCGCTCACCACCATGTGCACCAGCTTGTTGCTCGTGTACAGCAGCCTCGGCGGCCAGAAGGACCGGCCCTCGCAGCAGCAGCAGCAGCAGCAGCAGGCGGCAGCGACCGGCAGCGCGCAGCCGTCGGCGGAGAGCAGCCCCCCGTCGCGCCCCGGGGCCCCCGCAGGACCGCGACCGCTGGACGGATACCTCGGCGTGGCGGACCACAAGGTGACAGCTCGCTCGCCCACCCGCACGCCCCCCAGCCGGGGACTCCCGCACACCTAAACCTGCCCTGTCTCCGCGGGCTGGGAGGTGCCGCGAGTCGGTGCCCTTAGGAGGCCGGGAGGGGGAGTCGACTCGCCGGGGTGGGATGCGATAGTTCCTACTTGATATGAATTCCTATTTAGAAAAAGACGCAAAGTTTTTCAGGGGACGGGCATGGGAGGAGTGGACCCCAAAGCCTAATTTCCTAACAAGAATAAGCCCTGGAACTAGAGCCCTTTGATCTCCAGAATTGCAGCTGCCGGTGGGTGCTGGGTTCCTGGAGCCCTGGGTTTGGCCGCCGAGTCTCGCCCTTGCGGGAGGAGACGCGGGATGGCGCGAGTACCGGCCCCAGCGAACCTCCTACCGCGCACCCGAGGGCGAGTAGCGGCCAGTCTGCGGCTGCTGCTCGGGCTGGAAGATGCCCCTCTGGTCTCTGCCTCGGATTGCCCGGGGCAGAATTGCCACAGCCCTGGGCAGAGGTGCCCAGGCAGGCGCGGAAGGCTGGAGGCACCAACTCAGCTTCCTTTGGCTTGAAACTCATCGTTGAGGGCCTGTTTTCCTCTGCCTTCCTGGAAGCTGCTGCATGGTTTGGCTAATAATTATTAATAAGATAAATTTTTTAAATTGAGCCACTTTTCCCTGGAATAATGAATCTCTGGTTTCAGCGTGTGAAGCCTTTGGGAGAATCCTAATCAAGTTTCCTGATTCTGAAAAGACAATTTAATATAGTTTAAATGTATTCCCCATTTATTTGAAGCTGCTAATATATTTTGATTAAAACACAGTTCCATTCTGTGTCTGCTCTATAAAGCTAGAGGATTTCTTGAAACCACCCAACTATTCTGCTTTTTATATTACTAGGTTTTATGGTTGTGAACTAAAGTAATATTTAGCAGGTGCTCCTTTTGTGTGAAAAGATTGTTCTTACCCTGCATAAAAAAAGTCAAACTTCATAAAAGTAGCAATCAAAAGATTTACACTCGTTTGTGCAATGAATAATGCTAAGGATTTTTGGAAGGTACAAAAGAATTTAAGGCAGGACCCAGCCTTTAGGGATTGTTGCCTGTCCAGGGAAAAACAATGAAGTGTAAATGGCTAGATAGATGATATAGATAGATAGATGATAGATGATAGATAGGTAGATAGATAGATAGATAGATAGATAGATAGATAGATAGATAGATAGATAGATGATAGATAGATGATAGATAGATGATAGATAGATGATTGATGATAGATAGATAGATAGATGATAGATAGATAGATAGATAGATAGATAGATAGATAGATAGATAGATAGATAGATGATAGATGATTGATAGATGATAGATAGATAGATAGATGATAGATAGATAGATAGATAGATAGATAGATAGATAGATAGATAGATAGATAGATGATAGATAGAGATAGATGATAGATAGATAGATATAGATAGATGATAAATAGATGATGATAGATGATAGATATAAATGTATAAGAAATGAAAGATATAAACTGTTAGTACTGTTGGGTAGAGAGATAAGATAGATCACTGCCCCTTGAAGTATCAATGAAGGTTTCTTTGGAAACATGGAACTTGCACTGGGAAGAACTGGGAGAAGCAGAAAAGGGGGAGAAATTTCATTAGGAAGTGATTTTGGGGAGGGTCTGGTGGTAGACTCAAAAACAAAAGTAAACAGGGTCATCAGTTTTACAATTGCAGCTTCAATTAGAATTCTAAGTTGTTGATTGATGACATACTTTGTATCTGCATGTGAGAGCAACTGATAAGGGCTGGAGTTCTAGGAAAGTTCAGAGATCGGCCTCCGACTCTGGAAGGATGTAGTGTTTATGTGTAACTGGTATATGATGAACATATTGAACTTAGGGGATTTTCATAGCTGTTGTTTAGTGGAAGTGCCTATTAAAAAACTGGTGGAGTTTTGATTAATAGGGGTGTCAAAAGGTACATTTGCTGAAAGCTTTGATGGGCCTTGGGAAGATATTCTTAATCCTTTCCTCCCTGTGCTCTTCCAGTGGACAGACTTCAGCTGAGAATATTGATAGCCTGAGGCAAAATATGATGCCCTCATGTTTTCAAAACAGTGTTTATTCACACAAATACGTTGTATTCCATTTTCAATGTATCAGAACCTTATTTCATTAAAATGAAGAACAGCTCTTTTTTGGAAGGAATGTTGACACTATATGAAAAAGTGAGATAATCTGTAGTAAATAGGTTTTATAAATTGTGAGGCGTTATGGGCATGATGAATATGTGTGCATGTCCTTGGAATTCTTAGCAGAGAATTATAAACATGACCACTAAAACCTTTGCACATAATTAATAGTAATAAAATTATTTCCTAGAAAACCAACATCTCACAAAATTGTATACCCAAAGGGTTCAATGGGGTTTTCCCCACCCCAAGCATAGGAACAAATGAAAATCTTAAAATCTATGCCCTCTTTCTAGGCATCATCACAATTGTCCGACTGAGCTATATATAAACTTCTGCTCAAAATGCAGTCATTGACCCTCTTTACTGTTGCTATTTAGCCAGCGAGAGATTAGGCAGAGCTCCACTTCTGATGGCTGTCTGAATGTGCATGTGTAAAATGTTTATGTCCGCTTCCAAAGGCGCTGCTTAATCAGGTTTACTTGGGATCTTTCTATAATCTTTCTTAGGCAGAGATTTGTTAGAATATTGCTAGGAATTTTTTTTCCATTACCACTGGGGAGGGTAAGAAATGAAAGCTTTTTTATTCTTGTTACATTACCAGATGCTACTCTGATTGCTTTTTTGGTTTTTGGTTTTCACTCTCACATCAGGCCTTAGAAAAATTATAGGATGTGCTGAATGTGATGACCACCAAGCCATATGCTGCTGCAGATTGAATCAGAATTCCAACAGACTTTTTACTTGCCGTTGATTTACAGAGTCTGGAGGGAGTTACAGATACCATTTAGGAAATTGTTCACATCTCCATGGCCAGAGGTCCCAAAGTCTGCTAAATAGGTAGTGTTTCTGTTTATGATGGCATTAACATTATAACGCCAAGATTAAATTCAACAGGTGGTCCTAATCCCAAGCACCTGAATTTCACAAATTACAGCCTGTCTGCAATGATAGTCTTGTCTCAAACGGCTGCAGACTAAATTACTGTTGAGATTAAATCACTGTGTGCCTTTGTTGAAAGACATGCTGCAAGTCAAGTCAGTGATGAGCAACATGTGTTGAGGCTTAAAATATCACTTTCTATGGTCATATTTCCTACTTCCTCTTTTACAGACAATACAGGCTAAAATTGTAATTCCAGTAGGACCAAATGAAGGCTAGTTGGAGCTTCTTGTGATAATGAAGGCATTTCAATTTTTTTGTTAGATTCTTTCTCTCCATTTCCAACCCCTTTCCCCCCAATTTTTTACCAGTTTATTTCCATCTTGCAGCTACTGTATCTATATCTTGCCATTACTTTCCTGGTTCCCGTTTTTAAAAGCCATTGATTCTAATCATATTAGCCAGACACAAAACAAAGAAGACAATTTGGGGAATCTTCTGCATTGAGAACTACCATATATATATAAAATATCTCCAAAGACACATGTACACTTAATCAAACAACTCTCTGAGGAAAGCTCCAAGTCTCCCAGCAGAGTGGTAGGGGGCGTGGAGCACCATTCTATTTCCAGTCTGGATCTGGTCTGGGTAGATAAAGTCATTTGCCATCTGGTAGACTCTGTGAAATGAAACTGTGAGCTGATTCCCATTTCCAGTGGACAGGAGCCCTTATCACAGAAGGCCCATTTGTCACCTGGACTGCCCTTTTCAGAGGTGGCTTAGGAAAGGGCAGTGATCAATGGGGTCTGAAGCTCAGCTGCTCCCTCCTTGCTTCAGTAGTAGCTCCCAGGAACAGATTTTATACACACCTGTAACATGCCTCTTGCTCCTTTCTTTGCTTCTTTTTTCCCATAAGTCCTCAGTTATTCAAGCAAAGCAAACTGCTCAGAAATAAGAGTGCTATAGCTACTCATTGGTAGATGCCCAGTTGAATAAGACAAATCAATGCAAGAGTTGAAAAATAATTCAAAACCAGAAAAAAAATGTCACATGCCATATAACTTACTTTGAAATTATGGCACAGGTGCTCTTCCTTTAGAAAAGCATGTAAATTCTCAAATGCAAGTTTAAACCATTTATTGAACTCTATTTTTAGTATTAAAGTCATCCAATGAATTATAAATAATTTGGATCTTGAGTAAATTCAAAGCGAGCTAATTTTCAGTGCCCAGGGATTACGAAGTATAATGGGCTAATGATAATGAAACCTGTTTTCACAAAGCATCAACCAAAAGGAATCATGAAATGAACTAATTTTTTCATGGGTGAGGAGCTGTGATAATGTGGTTGTTTTTAATGGGAGAATTGTTTATATAACATTCATTAAAATACTTAATCTTCCTTAATTATATGAGAGCCAGGAGTATTTTATCCAGCTTCTCACAGGAGGAGTCTCAAGACACCTCCATGTCAAATCCCAAGCCGTACCTTGGGGATGAGTCTGACCTGGCTCCCTCTCAGGATTGAGGTATTCTGGCCTCCTTGCTGATCCTTGAACACTCATTCTGCCTCAGGACCTTTGCACTTGCTCTTTCCTTTCTCTCTGTAAAGCTCTTGCCCAAGATCTTTGGTGTGGTGGTTTCTTCTGGTCATTCAGCCCTCAGATCAGATGTCATCTTCTTGTGACTCCCTCCTCAACAGTCTCTAAATAGCCCCCTCCTCAACAGTCATTCTCTATTATATCAGTCTGTTTTATTTTCCTTGTAATTCTTAATATCTTAAATAATCTTCAAGTTTACTTGTCTATTGTTTGCCCTCCCTCCAAGAGAATCTAAGCACTGTGATAGCAAAGTAATTGTACATCTTGTTGACCAGTTTCACTTCAGGCCCTAGATCAGCATTTGGTACTTAGGGGTCACACAATAAGTATTTATTGAAAGAAAAAAGAAAGTAGAGTGTGTGGCAAGAGTTGGGGAGGGGGGATGCCAAGAAGGACAGAGCTACCTCACCTTATGCCAAGTCTTTTCTTTACAAGAAACATCAGTGCAGTCCCAAGGCCCTCGTATGTTTCATCTTTCTTTGATATAATAATAATAATGAGAAGAAAAAAGAAATTGTTTAAAACATAAGTATCTTTGGGAATGAGTTTTAGAGCCTACATTTTAACAAGCTTCCTTTACAATTCTTGTGCACATTGAAGTTTTGAAAATCATCATTTGAAACCTTTTTACTCATCGCTGTGTGCAGTTCTATAGCTCATTTGTTTCTGGGTTTTTGAGCTGACCATAGTCCTTAGTAAATATTCATCGAACGCCTAATCATTGCAAAAGTGGGTATTCTGGAGAAAGAACACAGTCCCTATTCTCAAAGAACCTTTGATCTAATTGGAGAGAAAAGACGAAGAAACAAGAAAGGTTAAATAATAAAGCAAGTTCTGAATAATAATACGAAACCAGGAGACAATGAATCATGACTCTGACACTAAAAAAGAGGCAATTTCTGTGATCTTTCTCTTTTATAAAATAGGCTCAAGACTATTACTACCTTAGAAGTCATAAAACTTTCAAACTAAAACGTTGTTACTTGTTAGCCCTTTTTAATACATGTGTGCTTGTATATATATTATTTAGTATATGACATCCAATGAATAATTAGTAAACAACTTAGATAGCAAACCAACTTCAAAGTGGATTGATTTTATTCAAAATATACAACCTCTGGATGATTTTTCTTTGGGATGGCAAAGGATCTCCTGGCCTCTTGAAGGGAGCTAACGTGGTCATCCTGTTCAACTATCTCTGTAACATATGGTGACCTTATTTCCTAAGCCAATCTTATAACTGGTAGGATGAATTTGAATATAATTGTGGTTACAAGACAGAATATTTGCAATCAGAACTGTCTGTGAATCTTGGCATTTGTTTTAGAGAGGACTTTTTATAGCCCTAGGTCAAGAGGCAGCAGAATATAATTCCTGTCTTGCAAACACTGGGTAAAAAGAGATTAAAGATGAAAAAAGACTTTGAAAAATTAAAACTCATCATTAATCAACAAATCATTCTGAAAACTTCCTATACGCCCATTAATGCTCTTAGAGCAGCTGTGAGGATCTTAAGGCTAGAAAGACAAGGAATGATTACATCGTAAGTAATAATATCATTACCCATACCTTGTGAACTTGATTCAAGAGAAGAATTAGGTTGGGAGTCAGTAAATTTGTGATTAAATGATTGATAAAAATTGGGGGCCGGGGACATGTATGAGATATATTCAGCTTCTTCACAAACTCTTTTAGTCTTAGTCTGGGCCTGGGACAAATAAATATTTTTGTGACATGCTCCATTCAGTGTGGTTTCCCAAATAAAAGCCACGGACATGTATATTCTCACTTTAGACGGCGTATCTGCAGGGAAATCTTTTCTGACTTGTAGGCCAGGTTAGAGCTGAGCTATGTTTTGTCTTCATAGCCAGGATCCCGTGATAATACTTATTCCGGTTTATTGTTATTTCTTATCTAAAATTGTCTGCCTTCTCCGCTTGATAATCAGCTCTTGGAGTTTGGGGATTTTTCTTCTTTTTTCATTGTATTCTCAGCCTCTAATAAAATGGGCCTTCCATAAATATTCGTTGAATAAATTAGTATATGTATATAAAGATTTGAATTTATTTATTTATTTATTTATTTATTTATTTATTTATTTATTTTTTTGCAGAATAAGCCTGCATTAAGAGTTTCAGGCCATTTGGAATTCCTGAAAATGAATAGCTACACATCATAAATAACTATTTCTCCTGCCATATTTGCAGTTCTGTAACTGCTTCATTTCTGCACTTTGGTACTTATCAGATCTCTTAAAACATACTCAGAATTTTAGAGCTAAAAGGAAAACTCAAAATTATCAAAAGGAATTCATGAGTGGTCATGGGATTTGCCCAAACTTGTGGGTTAGTGGCAGAGCTGAGGCTGAAAGGTGGGTCTCTAATGTGAATATCATTAGCACGAGGGAGATTTAGTGCTGATATATTCTAAGTAGTGACGCAACATTATTTGAATAGAATTTATTGAAATGAAGAGTGAAGGCCTACCCCATTATTGGAAAGAAATAAATATTTAAACATCTTATTATTCTGAAATGAATATGAGAATATGCTTCTGGATAGTTAAAAAGAGCTACTTCGCCCAACCACTGACTTAGCAATGGGTCCTCTAAAAGCTGCGTGAAATGTACGGTGTCCGTGTAAATGGAACAACTTGCAAATCAGAGTGGATTTTGCCTTTAAAAAGTAAGCCAAGCCAACAGAAAATGTCATGAACAGACCAGTCATTTAGCTGAATTACCTTCTCCGCAGCAGGGAAGAAAACACTGTAAGGATATTCAGTTAACCAAGGGTTTGAAGAGCTGCCATTCCACAAGTAATCATCCACTTGTCCTAAATTCTGAGATGGAATACTTACTCCGAGATAGAATCACTTTGGGCAAATAAGAAACCATTTTACCTATGGCAGGGAAAGTAACCTTGGTAAGTTGTAACTCAGTATGAAAAGGAAACTTTTTAACTTTATTCTCTTTGAATGGCTAAGAAGGTGTCGGCAGTGTTCCTGGGAACCTCACAGATTGTGAGGATGCTTTGGCAGACCGAAATGCAGAGTTAAAACATCTCTTTATGAGAAAGCGTATTCTGAAAATTAATTGCACATAAGGGACCTTTCCACTGACTGAACTGCATCCTTGCGTTTCTAATTTACAGATCTCTTCATGTTATTTGCATGCTTCTAATGGCTTCCCATTGCCTTGAGCACGGAGCTCAGACTCCGTAGGAAGGCTCCCAAAGCCCCCACAGGGCCTGCCTGGCCTGCTTCCTGAACCTCACCTCCCACCGCTCCCCTCAGCCCAAGCTGCACACACCCTGGGAACACAGCTTGCTCTTTCACACTTACCTGCTCTTCCTGTATCAAGGAATGCCTTTTCTCCTTTTAGCCACCAGGTACAGAACTAATCATTCATTAAGATCTAGCTCAAGCATCTCCTTCCTAAAGTTTTCCCGGATACAACCTCTGTGCAGAGTAGATCCCACATTCTCTTCTGCTAACTATGTATCAGTTAGTCAATCACATATTGACTGAGTACCTACTATGTGTTAGACGCAAGGGAGAAAATGAGAGGAAAGACCTAGTTCCTACCCACAGGAAAATCACTGTGGAGAAAATACGTATTATAATTACTATACCTCTATAAGTGCTAACATCATCTCTGTCTCTTATACACGCCTCTCATGACACAATGTTGTGATTATTTGTCTGCATGCTTGTCTCCGTGATTAGCTGTGCCTTCTTCAGGCTAGGAACATAACTTACACATCCTGGCATTTTCAGAACCTAAAACTGTAATTTATACACGTCAAATTCAGTAAATCTCTGTTGAATGTTGGGTGAACGGAGTCCTGTTGTAATTATATGTTAATAGGAAGAGATTTGAACAAGTCTGGCTAATAGACTTACTAATCATAGAAATGACAGAAATGGTAAGTAGGGGCAGAAGGACTTCACGTATGTGGTAGAGCATTAATTTCTGGTTTCCTCTTAAGTACAGACCGGCATTTGCTGACCTTTCCAGAGTGGTTGGCCAGGTGTTGAGAGACAAGAATGCCCGTGTTTGAGGACAGTGTGGGTGTCATAGGAGGCAGGGAGCATGCTTAAGGTTTTTACTTGTGAGCCTTGGGCAAGGCATGCAACTTCTTGGCCTGAGCTCATCTGTAGAAAAGAAGCTTACACTAGATTCATTCATTCCCTCATTTATCAAATAATATTATGCGTTGACTATATATTTCCCTTTGTATTCAGGACTGAAGAGGCAACGGTGAATAAGGCGTGATGCCTGGCTCCACAAAACTCACACCTATGAAAAAGGCAGAGGAACACATAAAATTCGGGTGCAGGTTTGGATAGAAATATTTACAGTGTGGAGGTCGGATTTTACCCTGAAAGCTCTGGGGAAGTCTTTAAACGGTAAATTAGGGAAGTGACTCTGTTAAATGTGCATTTCAGTGGATCACCGTGCCTTCGGTGTGGCGCAGGTCAGAAAAGTCTTAGCTTATAAGAAGAGGGACCAGTTAGACTGTTGCTGTGATCTTCATTAGGTGATGCTGGTGGCCAGAAGACAAAGGGACCTAAGGTTTCTGCCAACCCTAATTTTTTGTGATTGCCCGCCCCAATGTGGTGCCACAGACAGTGTGAATGCAGCTCTCAAACAACAGGAGGTTAGTGGTTCAAGACTGCCTCTCAGTAGTTAGTGAAGAGAGTTTGAGGATGATCCCAGATGGCACTCCACCTTTGCCTAACATCGCACCTCACTGTGCATCTTAATACCCCATACTGACGAGCAAACACAGTGGTGTTATGGTTAAGGCTGAAGCAGGCTGTGTGCATGGAGACTTCATAATGTATGCTAGCTACTACAGGAATTAAACCCACCACCTGCAGCAGAGCCAGTGGGGTGTGGAATGAATGTGCTGGAAGAAACTTTATTATATAACAGTTCTCCTGGGGGAGACTTTATTCTAGAATAACCTTGTCAAGGGAGACTTTGTTGCATAATAAATCTTACCAGGTATAGATCTGCTGGAAGTATGGGGTGGAGAGTAGTTTCCTCTCCTTTCATTTCCCACATAGTTATAGAGAAAGCAATTATCATTCTTTTCAACCGCTTAAGTTTGATAACAACTTCTAAGAAAAGTAAAGTTTCTATTTCCCTTGCGTCAGAAGGAAATTGGCCATAAAGTAATGTAAAATATGTCAAGAGGGAGTCTGATTCCTAATTCATTCATTTGGTTGGGAGCAAAAATATATGTACCAGAATGAACCCTGTTTTTATGGCTACTTGGCAATGTCACACCTGCCAGGCTGCTGCTGGGGATTTCCAAGTTGTCTCCAATTACCTGAAGTGGTATCTGCTTCCACTCTGTACTGCGAATCGTAAAGCTGGCTCATTTCATTTTCACTCTGCTTGTTTCAAGTTTTGAACAATCAAAGTGCAGGAAATGATATCATTCTGAGTGTGTTCCAAATCCTGGAAAGGGGAAAAGGGATTATAGGAATTTTGTGCGTTCCCTGCCACCAGTGCCCCACATGAAGCTTTGCCTTGATGTTCCAGCTATCACGAATCCCTGGAGGAATCATGCCCCTTACTCTTATTAACAACTGTGTGGTTTTGGGCTTAGTTGGAAATGTGATGGGGTTTTAATCCAAAAGTTCAGAAATAAAAGTCAGAGAACAGGATTTCCCAACTGAATGACCCTGTGGTAGTGAAGTGTTAAGATTAAATAATGGGACACAGGACCAAGAATAAGGACCAGAGTGAGATATGACATCAGTAGTTCCTCCCTGTTGTCCGAGGGGCTCTCTGCCTGGCTGTGTAGACAGGAAATGCTGACTGGGTTCTGGAAAGGCAAGTAGGGGTGGCTTATCATGGGCTGTGCGGTGTCTACAAAGGGGTCACAGTTATTGACATTACTACATTTGAGTGTGACTGCAGGTGCAGTTTGAGAACAGAACAGAACAAGAATCAGTTTGTCAAGATAAGGTCCTCTGGCTAGGACTCGCAACAATTGCCTTTGTTTTATTTTTCTGGAATGAGCACCATAGTGCCCCTCTAAGATGGAAAGGCTCAGGTTGTGGTGGGAGTTGTGAATATCAGTACTGCCTGGCCTGCCAAGTAAAGGACTATTCTTAATGGGCCCAAAGGACATTCTGTTGATGTCTCACTCTTTGGAAGTTTGAAGTTTAGAAAAGGGCCGTAATTTTACTTTACATATCTTCCAGGGTTTTCTATCAACCTGTGAACACCAAAACATAGTAGTATTTCATGCAAACTATGCCAGTAGACCCTATCCGAGGGCATGGAATGCCTTCCATCTGGGAAAAGCTTCCTCTGCATTATCCCTACTATATAGCAGGTTGGGAGAGAGAGGGGAGCAGAGAGCCAGAGTGCTGGTTCTGAAAACAAACTTAACCCCATTCAGTTGTAAATGCATCACACTGATCTTCTCAAAATGGCAAAGGGTAAGAAAAAAGAATAATTATTCATAAACCTACCACCATGACATAATTATTGCTGATAACAATGTGTTTCCTTACAGATTTTTTCATACATATCAGGTGTGTGTATATGCGATATTTTAATGTACTTCCTTCCCATTTCTTATTCACATATGTGGGGTCCATGTGTACTTGTTTTACCAATAAGATGTGGTCCATGATATAAAGAAAGGCATGAACAACACTTAGATCTTAGTGAAAGGCTTATTTAGTAGCTTAAAACCAAAATATCTTCCAGTTAGAGTTAGAATAATTAGGCAATGTGTGGTGATAATTGTGGTGAATTCTGCACTTATTAATCCTCAGATACGTACATCTCTCTGCTAGAGTAGAAATACCTTTCTTTCCCGTTGTTTACCACCCTCCAGCACTTTTTAATTACGGTGATGCTTCCAGGCCTACCTTTCACTCCCCCTTGTTTGCTCAGTTACAGAATGTGTTCCACAATTCATAAGTTTTACAAATCATTCCTAATAGTCCCTTAATCCTTCTTGTCACTTTTCTCTAAAGTTCCTCTAACCCGTCAGCAGCTCTTTGGGGACTTAGCCGTGGCAAACTCATGTAGGCGTCCAGGACACAGTGAGGCGCTGCTGTCCACCTGCACAGTCTCCTGGTCCCACTCCAGATACTTGCCTTTATTTTCTGGGGCTCCACTCTGATTTCATCCCCTCTTCATGTACAATACAGGTTTACTTTGACATAACTGTCTTTCCTAGGAAGAAATTGTACAGCACAAATAATTACCACCCTCTCCTTAATTAGCAGCCTTTTATGCATTTCTTATTCATCTTCAAGTTTCATGAAACATTTTAATTCCTGTATCTTATTTTAACCTACCACTTATTGAATGCTATGACTGTTCTTCTCTGCTCTTTGTTTCTTTTGGTCCTCGATGATGTCTCTGAGCAACTCTATTTCTTACAGTTTTCAAATATGTACTAGCTGTGATTTCTTGATTTTGGCATAACCTCAGAACTCTCATCATTCTTGCAGTCCACAGGTAGGATAATTCTGTCATTAGAGACATCAGGGTCTGCCTCTCTCGTGACGGCCAACTGGCAGGGGATATATTTTATGCATCTTGGTTGGTGGCTTCCGAGTAAAGGAATGAGTCTGAAAACACTCGATCTTTGCCAAAAAGCTCTTTATCTAGTCTTTGTTTTGCTGCCTGAGCTCCTTTATGCTCCAGGTTAAAGCATCACCGAATCCTTCCCACCCGTTGTTCAAAATGTTTTTATTGTGGTGACACACGCGTAACATAAAATTTAACATTTTACCCAATTTAAGTGTACAATTTAGTGCATTAATATTCACAGCGTTGTCAACATCACCACTGTCTATATCCAAGCTTTTTCATCACCCCAAACAGAGACTCGATAACCATTAAGTAATAACTCCCTCATCTAGCCCTCTAGCTCCTGGTAATCTCTATTCTACTTTCTGTCTCTATGAATGTGCCTATTCTTGATATTTTATATAAGTGGAGTCTTTAAATATTCGTCATTTTATGCCTGACTTATTTTATAATGTTTTCAAGGTTTATCCACGTTGTAGCATGCATCAGAAGCCTTTTCCTTTTACGACTGAATAGTATTCTGTTGTATGGATATGCCACTGCAGGGGTTTTGTGGTGCTGTTGACAACACTGTGACAGAGGCGCCGTATAATCTTCAATGTAATCCGTGCATTGCTGGTGCTATGCTGTGCCACGTAAGTTCTTAGAACTTAGATTTCCATCATCATTGTTCCAGAAACAAATTTTTTAGAAGTTCTGCTGATGAAATTATATCTGAAAATATATTTATTTTGTGTACATTCTTGAAAGAGAACATCGTTCAAGATCACCAATGATTTTCTGTCAGTACTTTGAAGACCTAATATCTGTGTCTTCTCCATCGCATTGTTGATGCTGAGCTGTTTGGCATCAGGTGAATTGTCATTACATTTTAGGTAATCTAAACCATTGTCTCTTTAAATATATTGGCTCTCCTTTATCTCTTCATTATGTTTTATTTATTTGTCTAACTCTACTGCATTCTGGGTATTTCTTTTGATTTTTCACTTAGTTAATTCTCTATTCAACTGTGTCAAATCTATTATTTAACTCATTCACCAAGTTTTTACCCCAAGTCCTTTCTAGATTTTTCTCTCAAACTGTTCTGATTTTTTTCATAATATCTTCTTCCTTATATACATTTTATTTTCGTATCTGGTAACTCTAGGATCTTAAATTGTTGGAGGTCTAAATATTTTTTGTTTTTGTTATGATTTTATTCAAGGAATCTAATTTATTTATGTCCATTATTTGTGTTTGTGTGTGTGTGTGTGTGTGTGTGTGTGTGTATTGTGACTCCACGTACCTCTAGTCTATGTCTGCAGAAATTTTTATTGAGCTCTGTTGAAAATGCATCCTCCAAAGAAAGCTTCCATTTGTTTCTGCCAAGCTTCTGGGGGCCCTACTAGCTAAGAACTACCACTCTGAAATAAGCCTGACCTTCTGCACACATGCCAATAGTGTGACTATAAACCACAAATCTACATGATTTTTATGAATTCTCAAGGAAGATTATTTTTTTACCCCCTTCACCCAGAGCCAAGAACACCTAGAACTATCCTTGTGTTACATGGATTTCATTTTTCTAATTTACTCTCTCTTTGAGAGTTATTGGCTTTTCGGGGTTTCCCTTACTTGCTCAGGCTCAACGCTTTGCCTCCTGACCTTCTACATGGCTGTTGAAATCCAAGGCTCTGGGTCACAGATCAGAAGTTATCCTCAAAGCAGCCTCTATCTCCATTGTCAACTCAACATGCGAAATTTACACTCTGGCTTTATTTTCAACCTTTGTGTATTTTCCTTACTTCTTTGTTCATTCACTTAATAAGAAAGATTTTAAAACATTTTATCCAGCTTTTTAAGGAATTTTATCTGAAGTGCTTGTATCAATGGCAAATTTTTAAAATATTATTTTTAATTGATATATGGTTATTTTAGAAATATATAAAAGTAGAAGAATAAAATGAAGATCTCCAGGGATTTTATAAACTAGATATAGCATAACCACTGTAAAAATTTTGTAATGATTTTGTACAGTCTTTTTTCTATGTACATTTTTACACAGATGAGATCACATCATATGTATCAATTTAAGCAGAATTAAAAGATATTCAAAAGTGGGAAAGTGGAAGATTATATAAAGAGAGTGACAACAAATAATAGTAAGCCTTTCCAAATAAAAATATCAATTCTCATTTCACCCAATATAAGTTTTAACTATATAATATTCGTCATGCATATTTTTTACAATAAAATTCTTCTTTATGCAGACTTCTTTTGCAGAAAACAAATATATTTCATTTCATAATTCTTTTAGCACAGTGTCCCAAGCATAGTTTTTAAAAAACCACTTATAGCAAGTGTTGGAATAGAACAGTATCAGTAATTTATTTACTGATCATCAAATATGGCAAGAGATTTCAACTAAAGCATAGAGTAAAAAATAATAATAAAAGATCTAGTTCTGTGAATGGAATGAAAATTTTAAGTGAACAACTGAGGGGACGAAAATTAAGGGCAGCCTTAACTTCAGACCAAAAAACCCACAAGAAGATTAAATCATAATTGGATTCTTAACTTTGGATTTAAATCAGGTAAGAGAAGACTCCCCTGTTGTTTTTACCCTAACCTTCTTATTATTTTGTTAATTTATCTTTATCTCATTTGGCTGGAATATACATAAAAATTACTTTTTCAGTAAGAATAGATTAGTGGATGGACTTTCTGATTTGCCTAACTGACATTCTTAGATACTTTCAACTGAGCTGTCAACTTTATATGACAGTTATTATATCTCAAATCTCAGCTAAGTGCACCACTGGGAGATGCAACAGAACTCTAACTTGGAGCTCCCAATATATTTAGAAAAAGCAGACAATAAAGGAAATGTACAATAAATGTTTTTTATCAGATTAGATTTTTAATAAACTTTATTTATCTATGATTCACCCTTTTAAAGTATATAATTCATTAGCTTTTTTTCACAGAGTTTTTCCATCATCACCACAATCTAATTTTAGAATATTTTCACCACTCCTAAAAGAAACTCCACACTCATAGCAGTTACTTCTCATTTTCCTCTCCTCCCAGTCCTTGGAAAACACCTACTGATATACTTTCTGCCTCCATGGATTACCTATTCTAGATATTTTATATAAATGAAATCCTTCAATATTTAGCCTTTTCTGAGTGGCTTCTTTCATTTAGCATAATTTTTAAAGCCATTCATGTATCAGAACTTTTTAAGTTTTTTATTTTTATTGATTTCAGAGAGAGGAAGGGAGAGGGAGAGAGAAATAGAAACATCAGTGATGAACCTCCTGCACGCCTCCTGCTGGGACCGAGCCCGCAACCCGGGCATGTGCCCTGACCGGGGATCGAACCTCGATCTCCCGGATCACAGGCCGATGCTCAACCGCTGAGCCACTCCAGCCCGGTCATGTATCAGAACTTTATTGACAAATAATATTCCCTTGAAGATTGCCAGATATTGTTTATCCATTCAGCAGTTCATTGGAATTTGGTTTTTCCAATTTTTGGATATTCAAAATAATGAACATTTGAATACAAGTTTTCGTGTGAACACATGCCTTCATCTTCTCTGAGTATGTAGCTAGGAGTGGAAATGCTTGATCAAATGGTAATCCGGAGTTTAACCTTCTGAGGAACCACCACGTGGTTTTTCAAAGAGGCTGCACCATTTTACAATCCCACCTGCCAAGGTTCAGATTTATCCATCTTTCCCAAGATGTATTGTCGTCTTCTTTTTTTCATTCTAATCATCTTAGTGGGTATGAAGTAGTACCTCATTGTGATTTTTATTTGCGTTAACCTAGTGATGGATACTTTTTAATTTTAATGATACTAACTTGTTCATTTTTCTATCAGTTGTGTCTTTGGTGTCATATTTAAGGAACCACTGCCTAATCAAAGGTCATGCAGATTTGCTCATGTTTTCTCCTAAGAGTTTTCTAGTTTTACTTCTTAAGTTTGTAGTCCAGTTTGAATTAATTGTGCATATGATGTTATGTAGAGGTCTAACTTCATCTCTCAGCTTGTGGATATCCAGTAGTCTTAGCACCATTTGTTGAAAAGATTATTCTTTTCTCTATTCAATTGCTCTGGCACCCCTGTCAAAAATAAATTGGCCCTAAATGTAAAAGTTTATTTGTGGACTCTCAGGTATATTCCATCAATTATTTTATATATATATATATATATATATATATATATGCACACACACATGTCATATATATATATATATATATATATATATATATATATATATATATATATATATACACACACACACACACATATATATACCAGTCACACTGGCCATCATATGTCCTTATGTGCTTAAGATTGGCATGGACAATGACTATAAATTGTCATGAAAAAGAGCCATGATCTTTTATTTCCAAAGGTCCTGTAAAGATGCCTGTGCAGCTGAGAATTTTTTGGTATATATAAGCTAAGAGTAGGTCTTCTTTGTACACCATTGAGCGAGTAGTTAAAAGGTTGTAAAATTTCTCGGGTCTCTCAGAGCTCACACTCATAGGAAGCTTGATTTCACAACTCTCGCATGACAGTCTCTAATAAAAGTACTCCCATGAGAGTGCTACTATGGACAGAGAAAAAGACTGTGCCTCTTTTATAGCTGCTCTTGTTATTTAGGGCTTCTTTGTTTCTCACTGTTCTTTCCCAAGATTGCATTTTGCAATAAGCAGCAAAACCATAAGATAGATCTTAACTAGAGAGAGCCACGTTTAGAAATTTTGTTTTCTGTAGTCACCGTGATTTTCCAGTCACCCTGGAAGGCAGTTGCCATTATGTGAAGCAGTGAAGATAAATGTGGCTTCTGATGACACCTTTATGAGTAGAGCAAAAGCAGGATCTCAACTTTCCCTTTCATTCCGGAAACATCTGAGTGTATTTTAAATGTTTCACTCAAATGAATCTTACTCCTAAATAAAGCAGTGAATGTCTGAGGTGAGAAAAGAGAAGACTCTTAAGCAACAGCACAGTTACTTTTTTTTTTTAAGTAGAAGGGTCACTTGTAGCTGATACAGAGGAAATTTAGGAAAAAAGAAAAAAAATCAACTTTCCTATATCTGGATTAAGCAACAAACAAATGGACCGACATAAAGTACACACAGTAACCAGAGCACACATAATTAAACTTCTCGTTTTAAGGTTCTCCACTCAATCTGTCAAGTTGTGCAAAGAAAAGGGGGGAGGGTTAAATGGGCAGTGAGTGGTGGGTGCCCTAGCCGCTGCATAAGCTCTTCCTCAGCACGGATCACCGTGTGTTCATCATGCGCGGGAACTTGGTCAATCCCACCGGCAACATCATCTGCTAGAATGTCCAGCTTCATTGCTGTAGCCCCAAGTAGGTGAGGTTTACCAGAGACCAGGGATTTGATCTAAATATCATTCATGTATTTACTCTATAATTTACATTTCTTGTCTTGGCAATCACCGGAAATAACACAGTGGGGAAAAATGTAGACCCTGCCCTACAGGGTTGTGTGAGATTTGGGGATCCAGCACTCAATAGCTTGGTGTAGAGTGTTCAGTAAAAGTCTATTAAGAAAGAAAAAAAAGAGGGAGGGAAAAAGGGATGGACAGACAGATGGATGGACTGACTTAGATTCCATCCTCATAGCAGTGAAAGATGAAATCACATAATGGCCCATGGAGACATAAAGTGGTGTGGAAGGCAAGGAGAGGTGAGCTACAGGCAGGCAGAGCACCCAAAAGGGAAAATTATAACATTAATGCTTAAGGGCACATTCTCAAAAGAGACTAGATTTCAATCCTAGATCTGCCATTCATTGACTGTGATCTGGGACAATTCACTTCATTATTCCTGAGCCTCGGTTCCCTCTTTATAATGTAAAGAGTATAGTATTTAACTCATTGGATTATTGGGTGCATTTAATAAGATAATAATAAACTAATAAATATTACTCCTTCGGTGCAATACCCATGCCCAGGAATCAGTTGGAAATTATCAGCCATAGAAGATGCTAGTTATATTCAGGGTTTTTTTGGCCCTGAAATGTGGCCATGGCACTCAGATGCAAACATTTTCTAATCAGTTGTGGATGGTAAGCTTTTAGATTTTTCCCTTACCTTTGAAATAAAATCAAGACAATGCTGTTATGGAAAGCATCTGTATGAAAACTATCATTTTTTGTACCACTTGTTTCTTAAATCTGTCAAATGCCCAGAGTTTTCACCTTGACCTTCTGGAAACTGAAACAAAAACTTAATCATCATAAACCTTTTTGAGGATTGCTTTGAATCTACTTTGGAGCAACATGAATGAGGTCTTTTTGTAACTGACCTTCTGTCAACCTGAGCGGGCCCATTCCAGAGACAGAGTGCACACCCCCTGCCTGGCCACTGTCCCCGTGGCAGCAGTGTTTCAGATCCTAAGGAGTTTTATGTGGGGAGTTATGACAAAAATCAGCCAAATATAGGTAATGATATCAGGCGACATGTGAGTTTGGAGCACACAGAGATGGCAGGGGGACCTTTAGGCAAGGAGACTTTGTATTCAGCTGTGCTCATTGCACCTTCCCTATGGACTTTATGGGTTCCCCATTGTCACTTGTCGTTTGGTGACTGAGGCCATACTCAGAAGGGAAAAAAAACACTTTACATTTCACAGTGTTATCTCTGAGCCATGCGATTTATGAGTGAAGATGGTGATGTTCCAATAATTAATCCAAACTCTTTAAAATGTTGGAACTAATCAACAAATTCAGGAAAGTTGTGGGATATAAAATCAACATAGAGAAATCAGTTTGTTTCCGTACACTAGCAAAGAAATATCTGAAAAAGAAATCAGGAAAGAATTGCATCACAATAGCATCAAAAACAATAAAATATTTAGGAATAAATTTAACCAAGGAGGTGAAAGATCTATGCAATTAAAACTGTTAAGACTTTGATGAAAGAAATTGAAGAAGACGTATCATCTTCCTGAAGAAGACATCGTCTTGCACCTGTTAGAGTGTCTGGTATAAAAAAGACAAGAAATCACAAGTGTTAGCGAGGGTGTGGAGAAAAGGGAACTCCTGTGCACTGTTGGTGAGAATGTAAACTGGTTCAGCCATTGTGGTAAACATTAGAGATTATTCAAGACATTAAAAATAAAATTACCATATAATCCGGCAATCCCCCTTCTGGGTATATATCCAAAAGAAAACAACAAGTTATCCAAAAAGTATTTGCACTCCCAAGTTCATTGTAGCATTATTCACAATAGCCAAAATATAGAAACAACTTAAGTGCCCATCAGCAGGTGAATGGATAAAAAAGATGTGTTTTATTTATTTATATATATATACACACACACACACATGCATATATATATATAATCACTTATATGTGGAATCTAAAAAAGCTGAACTTGTAGAAACAGAGTAGAATGGTGGTTACCAGGGATGGGGAGAGGGGGGGAATTGGGAAGATGTTGCTCAAAGGGCACAGGCCTGCAGTTGGAAGTGCTGCAGATCTAATGCACAGCATTATGATTATAATCAGCTGTACTGTAGTATGTATTTCAAAGTTGCTAAGAGACTAGATCTTAAATGTTCTCACCACAAAAAAGAAATGATAGCTATGTGACATGATGGAGGTGTTAGCTAACGTTACAATTGCAATCATATTGCAATGTATAACTATATCAAATCAACATGTTGTACCCTTTAAACTTACACAATGTTATAAAAATTAAAGTAAATAAATAATAAAAAAATGCAACTAAGTACTCTGCTGGTGGTAGATGTGTGATAAACGTGCATTGGAATGGGATAAGTATTGAAATTAGTTTGAGATGTGAAATTATATGATTACAATCATAAGTAATACCAAGCATCTTATATTTATTTTTCACTACAATTATGAAAAATTGTGTAGCTCACAAGAGAATGGAAATATTCATTTCTCAAAGAAATATTTGGTGTGAGTCCAGAATTAAATATACTTTTGCAAAAGAAAACGTTTATCAAACCTGCCATAAGGAGGAGCCATTTATTTATATTTTTCTAGGATTTTAATAAATTCCCCTTAAACCCTGGTCCAAGCAGTTGGACACGCTAATGAGGAACAAATGCAAACAGGAAAATGGCCAGTTTAATTTCAAAAGTGGCCAAACTGATAACAATAGTCATCACTTCAAATACTTCACCTTTTTGCTTTGCAAGTAGGAATAACTTTTCTTAAATATGTGTTTCTTGTTTCTTCAGTGATTAAAAAATCACATTTAGATACATTATTGCTAATAAATGTTTTCCTTAGTTTAATAACACTGGTTTGTTGAGAATTATCTGAATCTATAATTAATTAAGATAATGAACTTTGAAAATATTAACGGATTATTATTTGCTCAGAACATCGGTATTTTAGAAAATAACATGATATTTACAGTCAGCACATTATTAGCTTCATTCGGTGTCGGAGTAGCTTCACATAAATATTTTATAAAGTTCCTTGGTAGTCTTCAATGAGCAAATGTTTTGCTTTAGAACACAGAGCTTAAGGAAACAGAATAATTGCAGTGAGTGCTTGTGGTACATTAATTCCAACACCCTCTTTGGATGAAAAGAGAGAATTCGTGTACTCATATATGTCAACAACAGGACCACAGAATACTTCAGGGACATTAAAAATTGTGTATTCCCATGGTACGCCTTACTCCCTTAGTCCTCGGTGTCCGTAGGACGGAATAAGGGGCTTGCTGTATGTCACAGCGCACTGGTCAACCTTGCAGGACCCTTCCCAGTGAGGGTGGAAGGGGCCTGGCTGCTCCTGCTGACACCTGCCCATGTCCTTTGTCAGCATCTGCCACGAGGAGTAAAATAGTAAAGCGACGCCCATCTGCCCAGTTCTCATACAGCCCACAGTCTATATGAAAATACGTCATGTCTTTTCGCCTCAGCCCAGGGCTGGCTCTCTTCCCTTTACAGTGAGGCAGTGTTCTTCCTTGTGAGTGTAGTTAAAACCTAGGTTTTTATGTGGAAGCATTCGGGCCCGGCTGTGATGATATATGTTCTTGCAGTTGACTATACTATCATTTTAGCTCTTTTATTACAAATCATCAAACACTATATCTGGGAAACATGAAAATAAATTATGGTACATTCAGAAACTGCTGAGAAATAACAAGAAACAAGAGAACAGGACACTTTGGGAATATAAGACCTATTGAATGAGAAATATTTTGTGCTGGCTATAAATGGATTTGCTACTTGCAGAGAAACTCCACTGCATTGGTCTTCTGAACTGGGTAACATTTTCCTGATCTTTTGCCTAGTCTAGCAAATAAAATCCTATTTATTCTTTTAGAGAGGTTCCAAAGTATCTTTATCAATTTAAATTTTGCTTTATCACTTTATTATATGGTCGATTTTTAATTTCTTTTCAATATGTTCACGAGGTGGCAATATAAAGTGTAATAACCTATTTCTAATTGCAAAATGTTACACATGATTTTTTCCCCCCAGCCCAATTGTACAGTCAGCTGAGAAAGCAGAATGCATTGCTTCTTCCCTGAATTCCTTTGCAAAATATCTCTTAGGGTCAGAGGATGTTATTTTCCAATCTCCAGAAAATTGCTAAAAGATGATACATTGAGATTAACTTTATCCCTTTTTATTGTGATTATGTTTCTTTTCAAAAAAAAAAAGACACATGATCTTGTATAAAGTTCTAAGGAATACACTAAAAACTGTTAGAACTAAACAAGTTCAGCAAAGTTGCAGGTTATAAGATCGAGATCCAAAATCAATTGTCTTCCTATACACTTGCAATGAACATCCCAAAAATGAAATGAAATAATTCCATTTACATTTGCATCAAAAAGAATAAAATATTTAAGACTACATTTAACAAACGACATTAGAACCTATACTCTGAAAACTACAAAATATTGTTGAAAGAAATTGAAGAATAAATAAATAGAAAAACATTCCTAATTCATGGATCAGATGACTTAATACTGTTACCTCGACAGTACTCCCTGAATTGATCTTCAGATTCAGTGCAATCCCTGTTGTAACCGCAACTGGCTTCTTTTACAAATTGACAACCTGATTCTAAAATTTATGAGATTGCAAGGGACTCAGAGTAGCCAAAACAATCTTGAAAAAGAAGAACAAAGTTGGAAGCTTTCAAGTTTCAAAACCTACCATAAAGTGAGAATAATCACAGTAGGATGTTACTGTCATAGAGATAGACATAGATCAGTGGAATAGAACTGAGAGGCCAAAATTAAACCATATGTCTATGGTCAAATGATTTTAACAAGGGTGCCAAGACAAGTCAACGGAGAAAGAATAATCTTTTTAACAAATGATGCTGGGATGACTGGGTAATTACTTGTAAAATAATGAAATTTGACCCTTATGGCTGCTAAAAAATTAACTCAAAAAGGATCAAAGGCCTAAATGTAAGATGTGTGTAAATGTAAATCTTTAAAACTCTTAGAAGAAAATTTAGTAGTAAATCTGCATGATCTTGGATTTGGCAGTGGATTTTTAGGTATAACAAAAGCATGAGCAACAACAACAAAAATAAATTGGTCTTCGTCAAAATTAAGATTTTCTATACTTTAAAGGACACTATCAAGAAAGTGAAAAGATATCTCACAGAATGAGGGAAAATATTTGCAACTCCTATATCTCACAAGAAACTTGCATCCACGATATATAAAGAACACTTACAACTCAATAATAAATAGACAGATAACCCAATTTAAAAATGGACAAAGGATATGAATAGACCTATCTCCAAAAAAGATACAAATGGAGAATAAGCACATGAGGAGATTTCCAACTGATTATTAGTCATCAGAGAAGTGTAAATCAGGACCACAATGAGATACCCCCTAGGATTCTCTCATACCCAGTAGAATGGTTATATTCAAAAAGACAGATGATAATAAGTGTTGGCAAGGATGTGAATAAATTAGAGCCCTTATAATCTGCTGGTAAGAATGTAAAATGGTGCTACCACTTTGGGAAACAGTCTGGCAGTTCCTCAAATGGTCACACATAAGAGTTACTATATGTCTCAGCAATTCCACTCGTAGGCATATACCAATATAAATGAAAACATCTAGCTACAGAAAAACTCATATTCAGGTGTTTATAGCAGTATTATTCAAAAGGTGGAGACAATCTAAGTATAGATGAACCTCTGAATCAATAAACAACATGTGGCATATTCATACAATTGAGTATTTTCAGCCATAAAAAGAATGAAGTACTTTCTTCATTCTTACTAAAGAAGCCCGTCACAACTGACTACATATTATATAATTCCATTTCTTTGAAATGTCCAGAATAAGCAAATAGACTAGTGATCTCTTAGGGCTGGGGGGAGGGGTTATTAGTACATAAGAGGGTGATAGCTGAAGGGCATGTGATGAAAATGTTCCAAAATTGATTGCGGTGATGGTTTCACATCTCTCTGAATATACTGAATACCATTGAATTCAATTTAGATGGGTGAATTGTATGGTATGTGAATTATATCTCAATAAAGCTGTTATAAAAATAAAACAGGAATGTGATGCTCTAACTGGCTTAGGCTCAGGCCACATGCTCCTTGCCTGTTTCAGGGGAAGAGGTCCTTCCCGCCTGAATACGTGAGCTGTAAATAGGTAGAGCTTAATCTTCCTGGAAGAAGGGTGAATAAATGCCAGATGTGAAAAAGGAAACGTTTACTACACATGTCCTTGAGGTGATTAAGAGATCTGGTCTTTACAAAGGGAGGGTTATATTAGAGGCTTGGTTGGAAAGAGGAAAAGGAATTCCCAGTCACTGGGTGCCATGACGGGCATCAATATATCCGTTAAAGGAGATATACAAGAATGTTCATAGCAATGCTATTTATAATAATCCCAAGTCATCAGTGTCTGAACAAATAAATTGTGGTATTTTCAAAATGGAACACCACGTGGCAGCAAGAGTGGATAAACTACAAAAACACATACTACGGATGAATCTCCCAAACCTACCACTGAATGAAAAGACCCATTCACAAATATGCAAACTCTATGATTCCATTTAAATAAAGTTCAAAAATAGACTGGATGAATCTGTTTCATGAACACAGATTAGTGCATATCCTTGGCGGGGAGGCTGTGAATGAAAGCAGAGGAAGGGCTTCCGCTGTGTGACTGTTCTGTTTCTTCATCTGGGTGCTGTTTACAAGGGCGTGTTTACTTTGTGAAGATTCATCGAGCTGTACACTTATTATTTATGCATCTTTGGTTGGTTATCTTTCATGCAGGGGGAGAGATTTTCCCCAAGGCTGAAGTGGATAGATAATAATCACCTGCAGGAATCAGAGTTATGGGGTGTTTTCCGAGCGTGGAAAGACTAGATTCCTTTCAGCTTAGCCATTTCATTTTTATTGCCTTGGAAGCAAGCAGTCCAGGAGGTTTCCTAAGGCCAGGTCATCGCCCGCCACACTGGCCAGGCTGCTCTGGCATCCTTCCTACCAGATTTACATAGAGATAGAAGACACAGTGGGGGTGCAGACGAAACAGGGAGCAGTACATTTCCCTATGGCCTGCTCCTGTCCAAATCAGACATCCTGCCCCGTCTTTCATTGACAAATGGAATGGCTCACCATCAGAGCACTTTTCTTCCAACTGTGATTGGAGGAAGGGATCTTTCTTCCAGTTCTGTGCTTTGATAACAAATAAAAATATTTTTCCAGTTATTAAGACAAATCCTCTATTCTGTTGTGAAAAACAATTTTCACAGAATAAAACCTTAGTTTCTTAAGTCAGTTTTTTGTAAATTGTATTCGTGGGTGGATTAGCCAGAAAAATCTTCCCAATAAATGTACTAGGGCTTGTTTCAGTTTGTTGGATGCAGACAGGAAGCTTTGGGGGTGGCGAGTGATACATTCATGTCTCTCATTTACTGTCATCTCTCCTTAGAGCAGAATGGTTTTTGCCTGGTGTTAAGGTCGAGAAGGGTGCCTGTTGGGCTGTGGCAGAACCTCCTTAGTCTCGTAAGCGTTCGGAGGGTTATCCTTCACTACCTGCTTGAAAGGAAGCAAACTGTTCTTGTCTTAAATGTACGCATCATTTTGAGGGAGGAAAAGCCATAATGAATCCTTTCTTTCTCTTTTTCTTAAGCAAACAGCAGCACATGATATTTTAGGCTATTATCTAGTAACAAAATAATTCCACACTAATGTAAAAAAAAAATTACCTGCCAAAATTCCTATCTACTGGGCTGTGATATAACCAAGTTAAAATTAGCCCTTTTGAGATGGAGACTGTGACAAGAAAAGTGAGACACCCCTAACCAAAGTGAGCTCTCCAAGAGCTTCTAAGGAAAAGCCACTCTCGTTCAGGTTTCTCACCCTGGTTTTTGTGGGCAGCACTTCTCAGGAATCATGCTTCTGGGGGGAAATAAAGCGGCAGAGTTGTGCATGAATGTGCAAAAGGTGAAGTGAGGTTTACATTGGGAAAGGCAGTTCAAATAATATCTGAACTTTTGAACTTCCTGATCAGACAATTACTCTTAAAAGTTTGTACATGATGAGAAAGAGAATTAATGCCACTTAAAGTGTTGAATTTCAGAGATATACTGTCATTAAATATAATACTTTTCCCATTAGTTTCTGATTGTTGAATAAAGGCATGACAGGAATTTTAAGAAGATGCTTCTGATTGATAAGATGGAGTATAAACAGAAAGTTCCTAAGTAGTAAGGCATATGTGTTTGGAACTTAAACTTGTCTCTTTTTGCTAAGAAGTGCACAGATTAATGCAAGACCTCTGTATCTCCACCCGTTCTCTCTCTAGAGCTCCAGATCTTCATATTCAGTGACTTATTAGATACTTTGAATGCCCCCAGATAGCCTAATTCAACAAGTTCAAAAAACACTCATCATCTCAGCCTTCTCTTGACCCCCACCCCAATACTTGGGCCTTTACTAGCATTTTCTATTTCTATTTTTATTAATCATTGATAAACAAGTTTCCAAAATTATATGTTTCTGTACCATCCTTGGAGTCTGCCATCTCAAATGCTACACAGACCCATCCATCAAGTCTCATGTATCTCTTATATCCACCCTCGTTCTGCTCGCCCTCTCTTGCCCATTTAGAAGAGGTCACCAGTATTCCTACCCTAACTCCTTTAACCTTACTTAGTCCAACTAGTATTGCTGTGGTCATCCATTCGTTTGCCTCCATTACCACCAAAGGGATCGTTCTAAAACTCGACTCTCGTTTATTTTCTTTACCCATTCATTGGGTTTCTGTTCTTAGAGTAAAATCCTTAACATGGCTTATAGGATTCAATTATGATCTTAACCCTGCATCCTACTCTAGCCTCTGTGACTTCCCCATTCCTTATCGTCTCTGAGCAAGCCCAGCTATCTTTGGTGGTAGCCAGGGACAGAAAGAGCAACTGAGGCAGCAAGTTTTCAGATTTGCTACTAGCTTAGGTCAAGTAGCTCATAAAAGTCCAAGACAAAATCCTTCCTGTGGGGTGATGGTGACAAGACATTTAGTTGATTTTCACTAGTTGTAACTACACTAGTGAGAGAAAACCCTTCTCTATACTTTATGTATCACCAGGCTCTGGACAGCCCCTTTCATTTACCACCAGAGTGCTTTGCCAGGTGATTTCGTCCTGAACTCCAGTTCTTCCCACTTCCCCTGAGGGCCCACTCCACCTTACCTTGTTCTTGGTTACTGCATGCTTTATTTACATGAGGTTTTGCTCCCGACTCTGCATGTGCAGAGAGATCTCCTCATTGGGACCATCAGGACAGATGTTTGAACTTAGCCTTGACTCTACTACATTTTGCGGATTCCAACTAGGTGGACATCCTTAGCTCACCTTAGTTTTAGTTCCAAGATGGTCCCTATTCCCTCCTTTATATTTTGTTGCTACTTTCATATATCTTATTAACTAGGAACACTAAAAAACTTAATTTTTAGTGCATTATATTTCTATTAAGGTAGTACACAGGGTATTTCCCACGTGCAAGACCACCTGGAGAACCTGCAGGAGTGTTCATTTTGCATACTCAGGAAAACCCTATTTTAATGCAATAGGTTTCCTTTCTGATGACACTGCCTTTCTGATGATAATGGTGCCTATTCACATCTCACCATTTCCCTTCTCACCCGTGGCCCAAACTGAATTCTCAAGGTTCTGATTTTTGCCCTGTTCTCTTTCTTCTCGAGGCTTTTATACTACAGATTGCCTCCAGACGACTGAGGTTGGCCACTGCTCTTTGCTTGGCCACTTTATAATCTCAATTGAGACCTTATTTCCTCCAAAACATCGGGGTTAGAGGTGTTCCATGTGCTTCCACGGCACTCCCCCCTTCCCTTCGTGACCCGAACACACTCTGTCGGCTGGTTTGAGCAGCCGTAAGCTCCCTTATTGTCTCCCTTGCTCATCCTTGAGTCCTCAAAGCCAGTTGCAGTACCTGCCCCCAGCAAGTACTTAATGATCACTTCTTAATGAATGAATAATGGATCACTCTATTAATCATTTAATCAGTGAATCATATTTACAATTTTATGCAAGTCTCTGAGGCTCTAAGAAATTGAAATTTTATTTTCTTATATATTAGTTTCATTTCTTAAAGAATCAGATTTATCTCTGC
Source organism: Miniopterus natalensis (assembly GCF_054644295.1). Lineage (NCBI taxonomy): Eukaryota > Metazoa > Chordata > Mammalia > Chiroptera > Miniopteridae > Miniopterus > Miniopterus natalensis. Next base: position 47,531,048 of record NC_142089.1, read on the forward strand.
TTTTAATCATCACTACCAGTTTTATTAAAGCCAGGCTGCTAGACTGTAAAATACACGAGGCATCTAATATTGCCTTAAGAAAACTGTTTCATAGTAAAAACTCTTTAGGCCTCTGTCTCAGCACTTTCTATCTTATATTGAAATTGTTCATGTTTGTGTCTCTGTAACCCGTAAGACATTAAGTACCTCAAGGACAGTGACCATGTCACATTCATTTTTCTGTCCTCACAACCTCATATCTAGTGCAGAATCAGCAGTCAGCAAATGTTTATATAAATGCATAAGATAGGCTAGAATTCAAATCTTGGCTTAACTGCTTCCTATTGACTCCTATCTTTGTACTTAAGAGTTCAAAGTCTCGGTTTGAGTTTCTTCTTCTGTAAAATGGGAATTTGACTAGTATAAAAGATTATCTTGCAGGGTTGTTATGAAATATAACATAAAATAGTAAATGTAAAGAAGTGACATAGGAATTACAAGTAAGCTAGATTGAAAGATAAATCTAAGCTGTTTGTGAAGACTTCTGGTATGTCAGAGTATTAATTTTTCAGTCATAGGCTGCAAGACATGATCTCAGATCTAACCAAATCCTTGCAAAAGAAGCCAAAGAGGCAACTTGTCCAATTTTTTGTATTAAGAATATTTATCTGGAATAGAAAACAAAGTGAGATGTTAGTATGCAAATAAAATACACTATAAGACAATTTATAGAAAGCTCAGATATATCAGTTGCATGATTTGTCTTAGGACTATTATTTTCAAAAGAGAAAATGAATTGAACAGATAATATCCTCAGACTCTAAATCCTTGCAAATGAGATGTACACTTGGAGACAGCTTATAGAAAAAAGGGCAAGAAAATCAAAGCAGGACTTGCTCTTTCCCAGCTAAAATTCTACCGAGTTGTCTATCGTGTGTTCACGTTTTATTATTTTGGTCTTTATTATTTATTTGGTCTTCCTTATTTTAGTTTAGTTCATATTTTATTATTCAGCCTTTATTACTTATTCTTTCTCTTTTCTTTGAAATAACAATAAGATATCACCAAGGAATAAAGTTCTCTAGTCATATGTGTTTAGGAAAGTCAAGATGTTAAGCATTCAGTTATAGGACTAGAAACAAATTTAAAGGAAAAAGGACTTTACCCTTAAACCTTTAGCCTCAGATTTTGCAGCATAGTTTGCTTCCATTTGCTGAGACCGAGGCATTTTGCCAGATTGTCTGGTGCTGCATTGTTTTACTCTTCTTAATTAAAACTGTTTACTTCCTTGTTTTGGTTTGTCTGATGATATTCATATCACTTAGTGTTACTTTAGTGAGAATTTGTAATTTTTTCAATTGTTGCCTATTCCTCTATAATTATTGTAGTTGCATCTTATTGTTTATTTTGTGTAAATATATGCAATCGTGGGATTAGAACACACGAACAGTGTCGAAATTGCAGTGGTTGAAGATGTATAATTTTTTTAACCTTTCATGGGGAAAAGCTAAGTAAATATAGTTATTTCAGGGGAGAGCATTCGCGCTAACTTGATTGCCCAAGGAAGCCAACCAAACATTTTTATCTAGATGTAGATAAGATGTTTTGTTTTCGCCTGTACTTATAACTAAGAGATTTGGACATTTTAGTTTTAAATAACCAGTCTGATACCTGGTGAAACACTTATAAAGAGAGTTTCAATACTAACTTTAAAACATAAGACACTGAGGACCTTGTGCTCTTAAAGACAATTTTCCCATATGTTATTAATCTGAGTTTGAAGACGTATTTCTTAATGCCTAGAACTGGATGTGTATTATCAATATTGACATCTATAGCTATAAAATTAAACATGTTTATGTTGATATAGATAAAAATACAGCTGCTGGTGATTTATACAAGGGTAGGGCAAAAGTAGGTTTACTGTGCCACTGTGGCAGTCTTTTGAGTTAATAAAGCTGTTGTAATAATCATAACCCGCATGTCTTTCTCCACATGAACAACTGTAAACCTTCTTTTGCTTTCCCCTGTATGCCTTTCAAAATCCCTGTAACTGTAAAATGTGTTCCTCTGATTACACATTAGGTGAATAAATAGTATATTTAAATAAGTAGTCAAGGCCCCAAACTAGCATAATTCAAATTCAGCACCCACAGGAATCCTAGATGATTAAAACCAGGCTTTCACAAAGTTAACCTCATTAGCTCTAAGATTCCCCATGCACTGAAAGAGCACAGTCCATTGAGCCACATTCGTCTTTAATTAAAGAACTCCCTCGCTCTTAGAAGATGAGGGGCAAGCAAGGGAGCAAATCTGCTCACTCAGGGAAGACCTGAGGCTGGTATAGCTCTTTGTGAAGATTTTAACATGTTTATAAAAATTCCTTGGTGGCAATAATAATCATTTTGTGTACTTGAGAATATGGAAGGTGAACAGAAAACACATTTTCTACCAAAATAAAGGCAAGAATGATCAAGTTATATGCATTAAAAAATTTTCTTGCCAGGCCGGGCGTGGCTTAGCGGTTGAGCGTCGTTTCCCTTCAAACCAAGAAGAGAATTCAAATTTGGATTGAAAGCAACATTTCTTATACCTGTGTTCTAACTAAGAGTTTCTGAGACGGAGGTTACAGGTGGGCAGCTGAGACAGATCACATCAGAGCGGTGACTCAGTGCCTCACACGTCTGCTTCGCATTGTCCCTGTCAACCCATCCCTTGCTCAGAATCCTAAGAGTCGTGCATTGCCAGAGAGACTCTCAGTCTTCTCGTTGTCTCTTTAGTTCCTTTCAAAAAAAACCAAAACTCTTGAGGCCACATTCAAATGTCATACATTGGTCTTAGGGGCTGGAACTAAAAATTTCATGATCCAGAAATGTTCTCTTCTAGTTTTAATCTTGGTCTAAATTTTATTTTTCAGGTAATAGAAAAAGTAGTTTCTTTAAGCATCACTTGAAAATGAATGAAATTATTAAAGGATGGGATTTTGAAGCAATGTTCAGTGCTCAGTAAGGAGAAACCACAAGACTTAAATAAACCTTCCCATATATCTCTTTTAATGCTCCAGTTAAAATCTAGCTGTGTGTCATTGGCTTTGCAGAAAATAAGATTAAGCCTGTCAATACACATTCTGAGGCTTTTTCTTTCCTTTTAGTATTCTACTTGTATTTGGATGTACCTTAAATGTTACCTTGGCTAGAGCTTCATGGTCCAGCAATAAGTTTTTCCTTATGATTGGTTAAGCAAAAAATGTTAGCATAGGTTCCTGTAAATTAAGCTTTGTTGTGTTAAATGCCAGTAAACTTTAGTATAGATATTCACAAAGTACATTGTTAAATAATTATAAGGAACAAACTAAAACAACTTTTTAAATCCCAAGTAGAGTCGTTGTAGTTCTCTAGAGTTAATCGCTTCTCGGTTAATTGTGGAGCCTCCACAAGGACCCCTTCATGGTGAGGAGAAAGTCAGGGGACAAGGCTCTGAGCCCCACTTCCTCCAACAGTACAAGTTTTGATTTAGAAAAGGGAATTTTGACTTCACTATTTGACCCTGCCTATAACTGAGACTGTATGCATGTATTTTATTAGTGCTCTCTGCATACACATAAAAACAAAGAGGGATTTTCCTTTCAATTTATAATAAATGTTACTGGTATAATAATCAACACAAAGTCAAGCTTAAAAAAAACTAAAGAAGTATAGAGTAAAATTTTCAATAGACAAAAACTGACTTACTGCCAACATTAAACAGTACTAAAACCCAAGCTAGGAAAACTTAGGCTAGATATTAATGGCAGAGGCAACTGTCCTATATTTGTTTATGATCTATTATTGATCTAGAATCACTAACATACATATATGGTGTGATTCAATTAAACTGCCAACTTACACACGTACACACATGCATATTCCCATTGCCTTTAGTTTAATGGGGTTATAAATAATTAAAATTTTTGGTTTCTCATGTTTTAATAGATAATCTATTATTCAGGTAACATATAAAAAGTTATTTAAAAAATACAGTTAATCCATTGGATAGAAATTATCTTTTTTTCTGAAGGACAGAGACATAGATAAGAGTTATGTTGATAATGTTCATGAAGGCTCTTTCCTGGCTTCTAATAAAGGTTGAAAATGAGGAAAAGATCTCAATAAAATGTTTCTAAATATGAGGGCAATTTTTGCCCTGGAATCAGTGTTGAGAATGAGGCCCATGTCAGGTATTGGACACTCCTTGCCCTCCTCACTGCTTGGCGCTTGTGAAAGTTTGGTACTCCAGGCCCACTGAACATTCTCTTCAGCTGGACAGCTACACAAGTGACTCTGTTAAGTAGAGCATATCACACACACACACACAGATTTAAAATTGATATGAAGTGGCCTTTACCACTGAAGAATTGTAAGGATTCTATTCTGCCCACTGTTTCTTCTCTATTTCTTTGTATCCGTAAGTTAGGTTTACTGGGGTGTCGTTCGAATATTGTAAAATAACACTGAAATCCCACCTTTTCATTTCCCCAGGTGAGTAGCCCTCTACTCCCCTGCCCTGCACCTTTCCCTTTCTCTTCAGTGGTTGAGTACAGCCCTTTTTGACCTGGTTCGCCAGCTTCTGATTTTACCCCTTCAAATCCATCTTTCCCGCAGCTAACTGTGTAATCCTTCCTCAGAACAATGTGGGCGCAGCACCCCCAATTCAAATGGCTACCGAGCTTCCTCGTGCCCCGGGGCTGGGTGGAAGCTCCTAAGCATGGCAGGAGCAGGCCCTGGCGCTCAGCCTGCTCACCTCTCGGCTCCTCAGGTACTAAACAGCTTGTTTTTCACCCCCACCAGTTGGCCACACTGTTTATTCCCGCTCTTGGACTGCCCCTCACCCCACACCCTACAGAGCCCCATCCTCTCCCTTCAATGAGTTTCTGTTCATTTTTCAAGGTGTGACTCAGTCATCTTCTTGCCTGAAATGTGCTTTTCCTCTGTCATCCGAAGGAAACTTACAGTGGTCACATTGAGCATAAATGAACCTTATATCCAGCTGTCTCATCTGCTAGGCTGTGAAGTCTTTGATTTAGAACCTGTATTGATTCATCTTAACATCCCCACCGCCTTAGAGAGTATAAGTGCTGAGGAAACATGGGCTGAAGTAAGCCAAGTTCCCAAAGATGAAGCCAAGAGCTCTTAGTTACTTCCAAAAAAGAAAATGAACTTCTGACCTCCTTCATTATAATCCTGGCAAACCCAGAATACCTTTACCTTAAAATAACTGTGTAATCAAATATTTGGAACCAGAAAGAGAATGAGAACTGAAGTATAAGATTTGAATTTTTTAGCTTTGCCCAAGAAATAATAGAAAAGAGCCATAACCAATTTTACTGAGGACTGCTAATAAAAATCAGTGAAAACACTATAAATATGGTGTTAAATAAAGTGAAAAACTGTTCTGAAGGTTGGAGATGGAAATATTTGTGGAAAAATGAGGCAGTGAGAAGTAAGGCTCTGCATCATGTTTTGACATGTTGTAGTCACTGTTTTGTTGATGAAGATTTTTTGCATGTAAATTAGAGGGGGGCGGGGGGAAGGAAAGGAAAGTGTGTGCATGTCATGTCCAGGAAAGGAGAGTCAAGTATCTTATAGCAGCTTCTCTAGTCAGCTCTATACAGCTGGCCTTTTGATATACTGGCGATTTTTTTTAATATTGCCTTCTATGAAGAAAGAACAAAGCTTAGAAATTTAAAAATCTCACCTGCTATATAAATTCAGTGACATTTCATGAATCAACCTCATTACTCTTTGACATCTTAAAAGAAAACAGCCACATGACTGATAATCTTTGGTGAGTTTCAAATTTGCGTGCTGTAGAAACTATGAAGAAATTTAAACGAAAGCACCGATAGTTAGGCTTTATTTTAAAACCTAGCCCATTCAGATATAATGTCAATCATTGAAGAATCCACTTATCTACTTTATTAAGAATGGCCAAACTAACACAAATATACCCAATCTGGAATTTTAAATTGTGGTTTACTCTGAGTGTTTCATGAACCCCCCCACCCCAGGTCCCTTCTAACAAGTTCCTTTTGCACCCACACGGCCTTGCTGTGCCGGCCACAGCTGGTTGGGTCAGGGAACCACGGCTGGCCCAGAGTCAGCCCATGAGCTAATATTACAAAATAGATGTGGCCAGCCAGGTGACTTGAACTGGAGAGTCACCAGCCAATTGATCGGGTACTGTCTTGAAGGGTTTGAATGCAGGAGCACAAATGATACAGTGATGCCAAGGCCCACACACACACAGGCAGACAGTGGGCAGAAGCCACATGAAAACAGAAGCTGCAGGCGGAAAGAAGAACAGAGAGTGCTGTGCAGAGCAGGAGAAACTGTCATTTTAGTGTCAGGAGAGGCAGAAGCAGAAGCAGAAATAAAGGGAGACGTGGTTGGGATGAAGTCCCAAGAATAGGAAGCAACCAGAATGGCTGGGAAATGAAGTCCTAGTGTCGGGGAATGTAGGCCACCTGCCTGAGAGGGCCGATGCTGAAGGGAATTATGGCCCCGAGGGACTTTATTTAGGGTGGGATGGAGGGGGGAGCAAACTTATAGGCTGAGGAGAAGCTTGAAGGTGAAAAAGAAAACGAAGTTATCGATGTGTGACATGGACCCAGAGGAGAAGGCTGAAGCAGAGCAGGGGCCAGGGGCTTGGCCTTTGAAAGGAGGAAGACGGAGCCCTCCCCCGACACAGGGACGAAGGAGGGAAGGCGGAGGGGAGACACAAGAGCGGGAAAGAAAACTGAGGGAGGACAGAAGCTCTTCTTTTCCTGTCTTGGAGCCTTGATCTTCAGTATAGAGAGAGTGAGAAATTGAAAAGAAAAGAACAACAGAGGAAATCAACGAAACAAAAAGCTGGTTCTAAAAAAAAAATTCAGTGAAATGGATAAAGCTCCTGCAAGACTGACAAACATATAAAGAGAAAAGACACAAATGACCAACATTAGGAACAAAACCCAAGGCATCCCCACAAACTCTGCATCCATGAAAATGACGACGACAGGATTCTATGAGCAACTTTACACTCAGGAATTCTACCACTTAGAAAAAAATAGCTCAATTCTTCAAAAATCACAGACTACCAAGCTCCAACCTGAATAGCCCTATAACTATTAATAAAATTGAATTTGTAATGTAAAAGCTCCAGGAAAGGGAGTATCAAGGTGTGTAAAAGTAATTCACCATTTGAAAATCAATCTATGTAATCTGCCATATCACAAGTTAAAAGAGAAAGAGGTATAATCATATCAATTGACACAGAAAAGCATCGAACAAAATCCTCCACCCATTCACCATCAAAACTCTCAGCCAACAAAAGATAGAAAGGAACTTGATAAGAATATCTGTGAAAAAACTATAGCTAACACCATACATAACAGTGAAAGAGGTGGCTTCCCTCTAAGCTGGGCAACTAGGAAAGGATGTTTGGTACCACTCCCCTTACCCATAATACTGGAAGTTCCAGCCACTGAAATAGGCAAGAAAAATGTTTTAAAAGCATAGATACTGGAAAGGAAGAAATAAAACTATCTCTGTTTGCAGATGGCATCATTATCTATATGGGAAATTCCAAAGAATCTACCAAAAACAAAAACCTAGAGTAATAAGTGAATTCAGGAAGGTCATAGGTTAAAAGATCAATGGGCACAAATCAGTGGCATTTCTATACACTCACAATGAACATATGGAAATAGAATTAAAAGCTCAAAACCATTTACAGTCACTCCAAAGAAAATGAAATATTTAGTATAGACTTTGCAAAAATTTGTGCAGAATATGTATGCTGAAGACCATAAAATATTGACAGAGAAGTCAAGGAAGACCTAAATAAATGGAGTGACCTATGTGTTCATGGATTGGAAGACTCAACAGAGTAAAGATGTCAACTTTCCCCAAATTGATCTGTAGATTTCATGCAATTCTTGTCAAACCAAGCAAGGTTTTTGGTAGCCATAGACAAGCTTATTCTAAAGTGTATATGGAAAGGCTCAGGCCCTAAAATAGCTGAAATTATCCTTAAAAAAGAAGAAAGGAAATAATCACTCTACTGATATTAAAGCCAACTATATAGGTACAGTAATCAAGGTAGCATGGTACATGGATTATTGGAATAGGATAGAGAGCCTAGAAACAGACCCTCATAAATATGCTTAGCTGATTCTCAACAAAGGTGCAAAAGGTATTCAATGGAAGGATAGTATTTTCAACAAATGGTGTTGGGGCAGTTGGACATCCATAGGCAAAAAAGTGAACCTTGACTAAAATGTCACACATTATACATCAAAAACTCAAAATGCATCATGCAGTTAAAGTAAAACGTAAAAAACAAAACTTCTAGAAAACAATATTAGGAGAAAGTCCTCAAGAGCCAGGGCTAAGCAGAGTTCTTAGACTTGACACCAAAAGCATGTCCACGAGAGGGACAATTGATACATTGTATTTCATCAAAAACTTAAAACTTCAGCTCAACAAAGACCCTGTTAAAAGAAAAATATAAGATATGATTTGGAAGAATATTTGTAAGCCACCTATCTGACAAAGGATTAGTATTTAGAATATATAAAGAATTCTCAGAACTCAGCAGTAAAAAAAAACTTTTCAGTTAGGAAATTGGCAAAGATGTGAGCAGACATTTCACTGAAGAAGATATATGTACATATGGCAAATAAACACATGAAAACATGTTCAACATAATTATTCATTAGTTAAATGAAAATTAAAACCACAATGAAATATCACTGCATACCTACCAGAATGAAGCAATAAAAATTAGTGACAAGCCAAATGCTGGCGAAGGTACAGAGAACGGAATCGCTAGCACATTGCCAGGAGGAATGTAAAATGACACCGCCTCAGCAAACAGTTTAGCGGATTCTCATAAAACTGGCTGTATCACCCAGCAATAACACTCTTGGTGATTTATCCTAGAGAAATGAAAACTTACGTTCACACAGCAACCTGTCAGGTATGTCCATAGCAGTTTCATTCATAATAGCCAAATCTATTGGAAAAGAGCCTGATGTCCTTCAGTGACTGAAGAGATAAACAGACTGGCATATCCACTCCATGGAATACTGCTCGGCAATAAAGAGAACTATTGATACAACTTGTAGGAATCCACAAGGAATTATGCTGAGTGGGGGGGAAAAGTCCATTTTGAAAGGTAACTTACTGGATGGTTCCATTCATATAATATTCTTCAAATGACAAGTTTTTTTTAATGGAGAACAGATTAGTGGCTTCCAGGGAGTTAGGGAGAAGAGTTTGGGAGGAGGGGAAGGGAGGTCAGTGTAGCTATAAAAGGGCAACATGATCCTTATGGTGAAAAAAAATGTTTTCCTCATTGACTGTATCAATGTCAATACTCTAGTTGTGATACTGTACTATAGTTTTTCAAGATGTTACAATTTGGGAGATATTGTCTTTCTGTATTGTGTCATATAAGTGCATGAGAGTCTACAATTATTTTAAAATGAAGTTATTTTTTAAATTAAATGATACTATAAAATGAAAGAGTGAATGGAGATTGGAGACTTTCAGCCATAGGACGGGATTTGGAACAGTTCATGTGGAAAGTATTTGTCAACTACAAATGAATAAAAGGATTACCCAGTTCCATTACCAGCCCCACTGAGGTTGGATTTTTGTGGATTTGCAGCAGAACAATTGATGTAATTAAGCGTATTTGGAAAATCATGATCCCAAGACATGACTGCCCCATATCACATTCAGCGAATACCATACAGATATTCACAGAAACTATAATGCATCAGCTGAACATTGAAAAAATTACTGTGTCGTTTCAATGAAGATACTACATGCTGTACATCTGGGTTTTTGCAAACACATCAAATGAAAGTCCAAATGAAAACGTGCAAATAGACAGACACAGCATGATGGTATTGAAGTGAGCATTAAAGCCGGGTAGTGGGAGATCAGCACTGCTGTAACACCAAAGAGCAAGAGAGAGATTTCTGCTGAGTGGTCTTAATGGTGTGTGTGTGTGTGTGTGTGTGTGTGTGTGTGTGTGTGTGTGTGTGTGTGTGTGTAAGTATATAAGTGTAGATGAGTTTGTGTGATGTAACTGTATTAAGTTTGGATAATTTGAGGCCTGAATTAAAGACCTTTTGTTCCAGATAAAAGAAATATTATTTACATCTTCAAAGCCTACAAACTAGGGTCTCTTCAGTAGCATTGCTTTTACTCTCCACTAAAGCCTTTTCACTCCGGTTCCAGCTGTGTGACTTGAAAGGCAGAGCACCGAAGGGACGCTCCACTGCCTAAATACCTAGAGACAGTGTTTCTATTTGGGGAGGTTCGTTCCAATCTTGATGGCAGGTTTATCTGGCATCTTGATACTTCAACAACAGTTACTTTTATGTGGAGACACAAGTATTTGTTGAGTGGTTAGATGTGTCCACACATACTATTGAGATCAAACTTTGTGTCTACCAGTTTATTGGACTTAATGGAGGATAACAAAGTATATTATTTTATTAAAGGGATTTATTTTAAAAGAATTCTAGTTTTTACCCTAGGGTTAGTAGAGAGCTGATCTAATATCCAATACCTTTTTTTGACTTTAAATAATTTTTTATTTTTCAATTACAGTTGACATACAATATTATATTAGTTTCCAGTATACAACCCAGTGACCAGACCTTATATAACTTACTAAGTGGTCATCCTTATAAATCTTGTACCCATCTGACACCATACATAGTTATTACAGTATTGACTATATTCCTTATGCTGTACTTTACATCCCCATGACTATTGTGTAACTACCAATTTGTATTTCTTAATCCCTTCACCTTTTTCACCCACCCACCCCCAACCTCCCTCCCATCTGGCAACCATTAAGATGTTCTCTATATCTATGAGTCTGTTTCTGTTCTGCTTGCTCCTTTGTTTTTCAGATTCGATTATTGATAGATAATTATTTATTGCCATTTTATTATTCATATTTTAGATCTTTTTCCTTCCTTCTTCTTAAAGACACTTTAGCATTTCATGTAATACTGGTTTGGGGGTGATGAACTCAACTTTTTCTTGTCTGGGAAGCTCTTTATATGTCCTTTGATTCTAAATGATAACTTTTCTGGGTAGAGTAATCTTGGTTGTAGGCCCTTGCTTTTCATCATTTTGAATATTTCTTGCCCATCCCTTCTGGCCTGCAAAGCTTCTGTTAAGAAACCAGCTGCTTATTTGAGAAATTTTAGGGAAGTCCAAAGCATGAACCAAGACAGGTCATTTGTATGAAAAAAAAACGCTGGAAATGGTTTGGGTGAGCCCCCAAGTTGGCTGGGGCAGGGTCTCAGGGAATCACTATGGTGGGGCAAACAGTGGTAGCCGGGTTAATGGAGACTCAGATATGGCACCCACCTGCTAGCTCTGTGGGAGCGGGGGTTGGGGCTCTGCGAGCACTTCTGTCTGGAAGAAAACTGCCCCTCCAGCTCTCGCTCTTATGTGAGGCAGTTCAGTTCCTCCCTGTGCGTCCCTGGTGCCTTTCCACCTGCTGCCCCAGCACCGAAGCTCAGAGGGAGTGAGTCTAAGTCCATGTGCAGGCCTTTGAGAGAAACATCTGGGACTCCAGCAACCCTCTGTCCCACTCAACCACAATCCTCGCTGGTTTTTACAGCCTGAGGTTATGGGGACTTCTCTTCCTGGCACTGAAACCCTGGGCTGGGGGTGTGGCACGGGGCTGGGACCCCTCACTCCTCAGAGAGGAATGCTGCACATGGGTGTGGGACCAGCCGATTCTGCATCTCTGCCCTTCCTACCAGTTTCATGCAGTTTCTTCTTTATAGCCTTAGTTGTAAGACTTCTGTTCAGCTTCAGCTAGATGTCAAGTGATTCTGAATGATAGTTGTTCTGTAGTTTATTTGTAATTTTGATGTGATTGTGGGCAGATGCTAGTACAGCATTTACCTACTCTGCCATCTTTTCTAGAAACCCAAAGTATTTAATACACTGTCTTTTTCCTAAAATGCTCACGTCTGCAATGCCAACTTTACTGATGGACTAGTTTAAACATGCTTCTTTAGCTTCCTTACATATTGTCACATAGATACCAAAGTTCCTCTCTACCCTACCCAGAGCAGTAATTAGATACCCTCCCCCCCCCCCACACACACACACTTTTTTGAAACGAAAAAGAGTAAGTTATTCTGGCTGTCCTGGTTTCCTTAAAGATTCCAGCAATCAATTTGAATTTGCCAATTCAAAGCTAAAGACATATTTATCTTTGTCATCAGGGTAACTTATATTTTTTTAAATCATAGGGCTGAGCAGACCAGAGCAGAGTCCATTTTTCTGCCTTCAGTCAATACTGTACTCACATTAATTCAAAATTAGAGCAGTCTGTCATTTGCTTTAAAACGTCAAGTGACAGAGCCTCCACGGAAACCCATTCTGGAGTTTTAAAGCCTCCATCATTAGGGACAGTCACTCAAGCCAAATATTTTATACCTAAAGAAGAGAAGCAGTGAAGAGACCTATGTGTTCTACACGATACATTCCATCATTAGTTATATGTTTTGAAAACAAATATTTAAATAAAATTTCAACTTTTTTCTGTAGTTCTAGTAATAGGTGTAAAAATTTCTTCTGTTCCTTGCACCTGTGGGAGATGCAAATTGCCATTTTAAGCAACTTGCATGTTTTGTTTTTGTCAACTTTAGTGAAATATTTTAAAGGATAACTAGTGATGCACCTCCCTGGAAGAGATGCTGGGACCTGAATTGACACATTTTAATCCATAAACCGGCAACACTGAAACGAGGACTTCCAACCCACATGCAGCTTTGATGGACTGCCTGGTTACCGAAACCTGGCTAGGTCTGCAGAACACAGACATCTCCCCACCTCCCACTATGGGTGACCCATGTGTGGGGCAACAAATCAAATGTGTTTGCCTGGTGGGATCAGGGGAATCTAGGCACCAACAGCCGCATTGCTCTTTTCACTCTTTCTTGCTACTTAATTTTATTATTTCTTGTTACAAAAATGAAGCAAATAGTAGAAGACTGAGAGAAGATCAAAAGCTCCAAAAGAGGGGAAAAATCTTGATATCAAGTGATGATCACTTTTATCTTTGCATATTTTTTTTTAATTAAAGTATCATGTTTATTTAGAAAATTCAAACAACATAGAAAAAAAGTATCCTATCACCTAGAGCAACCATTGTTAGTGTATCAGTGAATACTCTCCTCTTTGTTCACACCCACACGCACAATTACCACTGTGATTTATGTAACGGGTCATTCTCTGTATCATGGCTTTTTTAATTCAATTTTATTTCAGTGAGATTCCCCCCCCATCAAGAAATATAGAAAACTTTTCTTTTTAATGGTTGCAGATAATTCTTTTAAATGGGTGGATGGATATTTTAGAAATTATTCAGACTTTTCCTTATTTATGAATATGTAGGTGGTTTCTAGTTTCTTGTTCTCCAGAATAACGCTTCAGTGAAACTGTTTACACATCCATTCTTGCACTTGACTTAATAGCTCCTTGAGATAAATTTCTAGATGGGGAATTAATGGATCAATTTTGATATCTGTTTTAGGACTGCCAAAAGAAAGGTTATGAGAATGTATGCTCATAGTAATGTATCAGATTCCTCATGCCCTTATCACTATTACTAATATTGTCCCAATTTGCTAGGAGAAAATAAAATATTTACTCCATTCATTAGGTAAAAATAAGTCATTTTTACCCAGTAGCTTTTCATGAATAGTGCAGTCAAACATTTTTTCCATATATTTATTGACCATGTTATTTCCTTTGTAAACTGCCCATTTTCAGGTTAGGATTTTTGTCTTATTTTAAATTGTTTTGTAAAGATTTATTTTATATTACTAACACATGCTTCATTTATTGCAAATATTTTCCCAATTTGTTGTCTTTGGGTTTGCTTATAATGTTTTTAAATTATGTATAAACTTTAATACCTTGAAATAGCACCTAATACATCATTTTATATCTGGCTTTTGCCTTTTTAACATTATATTGCTTTTACTTTTTTTATTATTAAAAATTCTAGTAAAATAGCTTAATGAATGTATAAAATGCACTTTAGGAATGCACCACCATTTCTGCTCCCTTACTGTGGGTTATATTTATATTGCTTCAGCTTCTCACCTCTATAAATAACACCGTATTGAGGGGAGTGAGGTGATAAGCTGGCAGAAAAATAAAGTAGCTGTGATCTTCAAAATTTTATTAACAGCAGAAATTGAAAGTGAAGTGAGACTATTTTTCTTTTATCACTATCGGGGAATGGACAAGGGCTTAGCAGAGGCTCAATTGTGGTACCCTAAAAGAAAAGCTGGATGCATGTATAGGAAAAAGAGCCCTGAGGAAATCAAAATAAACAAAGGACAGCAGCACTTAAAATTTGTGTATTTTCATAGATTTGTTATTTTAATTGAGCTTCAAGTTTTTTTTTCTTCACACTTGTCCTGTTTGTGTAATTGGGACACTAGGCCTTTTTTCCCTTACTTGTAGACTCCCTCGTGATTTCCATCATATTTTGTTACTCTTGGCAACAATAAAATGTATTCATTCTCATTAGACTTGTCTAATAAGTAGCATTATTGCATTATTCAAACACTTAAATTTGATTGATGAGTTTATCCATAAAGGTTGTTTGTAAATCTGTTAAAGCCATTTATTTGTGATTCCAGTATAATTGTGGATGCCAATATTAATGCTGCTTTCCAGAAGATTAACCATATGTTGTAGGCCTCATTTGGGGTTCAAAGTGGAAAGTGGTCATCTTTTCTATGTGTGATTTACTAGAAGAAAATGAAGCTTGATGGGGACATTCTGGGAGCAGCGCACAGTTGGGAGGGAGCGCTCAGATAGACCTTGTATTACATGGCTGTTGTTCAACAATTTATACTGTGGGACTTCTAGCACCAAACAGGGTGAAATACAGTCTCACACTTGACTACCAACTCTGCTGCTTTTCTCTCTCGTTTCTTCGCTAAGACCAGGGAATAGAACATAAAGGTCACCAGCTTTATCCTAATCTGAATTGTTTTAACTCATATCTTCACCCTTCATTGATTTTTAACATGATATAAGGTATTATAGCTATAGTCATTACCCTGTGCTGTACCAAAATTATGCCTTTGAAAGTGTGACTTTTAATAAAAGGAAATACTTGTATTTGTTCCATATCAGCTGTGTCACACAAAGCTCTTAATATACTGTAATTCAGTAGGGGCATTTTTGTCCAGTTTCATAGCAGTAAGTGCAGCACATTGGTTCCATCGCCTTACCTAGGTTTTAGAGTTATTTTGAACCACTGAGGGTTTTCCTTGTAGCTTCCATGGCGTTTACCCCAACTAAATCACATGGGTAAGTCTACTCCAACTAGTAAATGTCAAGTGCATAACTGGACAGCGTTAAGTGAGAAAAGTGCCTTATTTTAGAGATGTGCGTGTCTACTCTTGCCCATCCTCAAAACCTGTCATCTTTGATTTTGAGGACGGGGCCTGTTGCCATCCTCACACTCCTATCTCCACCTCTGCCCAGGGTCAATTGATCACTCCCAAGGCTGTTACAGTTCTGCTCCCTGTTCATGTCCACATTATATTGTTAAAGTATCTGTCTCCCTTGTGTGCATTTAAGGGCAGAATCCGGGCCTGCCATCTGTATATCCTCAAGGCTTGGTGCATATCATGG
Source organism: Miniopterus natalensis (assembly GCF_054644295.1). NCBI lineage: Eukaryota > Metazoa > Chordata > Mammalia > Chiroptera > Miniopteridae > Miniopterus > Miniopterus natalensis. The sequence goes on from NC_142089.1 coordinate 47,546,755, forward strand.
GCTGTGCACGCCATGATATTTTATTAATTCAATTGTATGAACCCAATCTTACCATCTGAATTCTGCCAATAACCAAATTGAGTTTAGAACTGTATTCTCCTCCAGTGGAGCCTCTGATGAGATCACAACCCCTGCCAACAACTTGCTTGCAGCCTTGTGAGACCCTAAGCAGGGGACCCAGCAAACTCATGCCCAGACTCCTGATCTATAGAAACTATGGCAACAAATGTGTTATTTTAAGCTACTAATTTGTAGTAATATTGTATCAGCAATAGATAACTAATGCACTGGTATTTTGACTTATCTGAATTTTAACCTCTAGGCATATTTTGTGAGTAAAGCAAGATATATTCCTTTTAATTATTGGAACTCATTTCTTTTCCTCATTTTAGTAGCTTCTGCCATCTTACCAAGCCTGGCTGAGGGATTTAGGCGTATGATATTTAATAATAAAACAGTTACAATATTTTACAACATTTTATAATTTACATGTAATAGACTTTCAGCTAGTAGATGATGGTTTATTTAGTTTCTCATGTGTTGGTTTGACATGCTTCTGTGGTTGGGAATGTATCAGACATATATCTAGGGTTCCAAAGAGAGATATGGACCAGAGAGAGATTCTTTTTCAAATCATTAGGATTTTTCCAGATGGTAATTAGAGCTGCTGAAATGGATTAAGTCACTTCATCATCTGTAGATGGTAAAGAAGACTAAAGACAAAGCCCAAGAAAGAAACAACTACAGGGGCATAAAGAACAAGAACCAGCAAAAGGGAAGCTAAGTCAGGAAGGTAAGCAGAGGTTTAGGAGAGAGTGATGTCAGAGAAACCGAGAGTTTCAAAATGAAGGGAGTAACCAAAAAATAAAAGTAAAATGAGACCTAAATTAACTGGATTTAGGAATTGAGAAGAGACTGCTGACCTTAGTGAAGATAGAAGTTGGATTTCAAGAGTGAGGGGATAGAAGGAAATCACTTAAGTGATGGCTGAAAGGAGCAGTGAGTCAAGGAAAGACTTTTTCTTAAATGATGAAAGACACTTATATTTGTTGGCCAGGAAAAGGTACTAGAAGAGAGGTTGTCAGCATGGGAAAGGAAGGGGATCATTGTTAAAGCCCAGGATTGATAAGAGGGCAGGGGTGGAGCGGCCACCATGAAGAATTAGACTCAGAGTGGGGAGAGAAACAGTCCCTCAGACCATAGGGAAAGAAATCAGCCTATGTGTGGGCGTAGATACATTCGTAGGTGTGGGTGAGAAATCAGGGAATTCACATGACTTCGGTTTTCCTATCTGCTAAGAGTAAGCGGGGTAGGATTGAGTTGAGGAAGAGATTTTGGTTTGTCTACATTAGAACGAGAAACCTGAACTTGAGCAATAGCTTGCAGCCCAGTTTCTAAGGCTGTTGCCAAGGTCATCCCTCTCGCACTCATATGAACTAGTCTCATGCCTCTCGGCTGACAAATAAGGCTTTTGTTTTGTTTTTAATTTAGCATAAGCACAAAAGAAAAAAATAGATCTTCAGGTTGAAATGAAGGAATTCCACTTGTAGGACATGGTCCTTGCAAAGAGGTGGCATGCTCACCTTCCTCTCTCTCTGGAAGGGCTAATATTAATTTACTTTCTCCCCCTTTGGAACTATTTTCAGTCCCCACTTCCTTCCTCCCTGGATTTAAATGTAAAGAGGTGAGTCATCCTTCATTTTTCTCCATGATTGTTTCATCGGGGAACTATGCCTGCATTACAACTGCTATTCATCGGGGAACGTCCGGCCCATATGTGGCCCACAAAATCATTTGGTTTCACCCTGCCAAAGCAACCACAGGCTGGACTTGAAATTCAATAAATCTAAGAGCTTTTTTCATAGCTTTAGAGGTAACTTGTTTTTTCTTCAGAGAATCTAAACCATAAAACTAGAATTGTTTTCCATTTCATTTCTTAAGTGGAATATTAAAATGTTGCTCCTAGAGAAATGGTCTATAAGTAAAACATCCTCCATATCTAGCTCAGCTGTGTCTACATGGAACTCTGGCAATGGCTGCCTCCAAAGCCAACATTCAGGTCTTCTGAAATTATTACAGCAGTGTATTCTTTCATTTAATGTAATGATTAAACACCTGTTGTGTGTCTGGTGCTCTCCTACACTCCAAATAAGGATGCCTGTTATATTCTTATACACATGTGATGGGGGAGGGGAGAGACAATGGAACTGAAAATAAACAAATGTTTTTAAAAAGATAGATCAGATAGTGATTTAGTGAGAAGTACGAAGGAAATGAAATATGGAAATATGGTAGATAATAACTGGAGAGAGGCTGGCTTTAGACATCTAGAATATACGGAATTCAAAAGATTATTAGGTCACAGACAGCTAAACAGTTTGAAATTAGCTTGGCAAGAACATAAATAGCATAAGACCTGTTATGACCATATTTTTGAAAAGCTGAATCTAAATCAGGAGAAATAGCTCTCTTCCGTGAACTTGGGAGTCGGGAGACAGACACATCCCTGACATCAGTGGAGGATAGTATGGTCAGTCCACCCTTTCCTGAGCCAAAAAAAAAAAAAAAAAGCCCATAAGCCAGAAACGAAGAGGCCAGGAAGCAATACAGAAGAGGAAAATTATTTTTTAGAAATTCAATGTCTTGTCAGTAAATAGTTCTCTTAGTTTATTGGTTTTGGCTCTCTCCTGTTATTACTCCTTTGCCTTATATTTGATCAATTGATTATATAATGCTAATAAGTAACTATATTGCCACCCCCTCTTCCCGATCTTCACCTGGATGATCTCAAACTGTCGCCGTTCTTTCCTTTTGTTTAGACTTTGGGCTCTGAACTTTAACTACATTCAGGCTCTGGAAAATGGAGGTTTCTGAGGTTACGTTTGAAAGATCTTTGAGTGACAGGCTCCCTTTGGCCACACAGAATTGCAAGAATGGAATAAAAAATGTGGATTTCGTCCAAACTCCAGCAACTTTTTTCACCTCAGAAATGGAATCTGGCAGCGACCAGCCCCAGGGAATGTAAACAGAGCCTTACCTGTAATTAACCCAGGGCTTCTCTTGTTCTCCATGCAAATGGAGTTATAATTTATAATTGTATTTCCTTGTGTAGAAAGGAAAGCTTGTTTTTCAGAGGAGGACTGCCAGTTGAATAGAGGACATGCTACCTGTCGAATTGTGACAGCTTCCCCCTATCTCCTTCCAGAAAACCTGAAAGATAGTAAAACTGGAGTTGCATTTGATGTAAGACATATGGTAATTACTATAATAATATTATCACCCAGGTTCTGCAATGGCTTTGTCAGCAAGGTGCCATTTCACATACTGTCTGCAATAAAATCCCCATTTGGGGTTATTGATAGCAATGCCTTTCTAAAACGGCCTAGGTGTTTTGAGATGCTGCAAAGTTCCTGCTTTATATCCAGGTAATTGGGTTGAGAATAAGTCCTGCATGCTAAACCCTGAGATGGGGAAAGCCCAGGGAATACTGTGTATATTTTGGTAGTTATTAACGGGCTAAAAGGAAAGCCTTTGCTAGTCAGATCTTCTGAAGCAAACCTGAAAGGGAAAAATGGAGAAAGAAAGAAAGAAAGAAAGAAAGAAAGAAAGAAAGAAAGAAAGAAAGAAAGAAAGAAAGAAAGAAAGAAAGAAAGAAAGAAAGAAAGAAAGAAGGAAGGAAGGAAGGAAGGAAGGAAGGAAGGAAGGAAGGAAGGAAGGAAGGAAGGAAGGAAGGAAGGAAGGGAGGGGGACAGCCTTCTTTAGAAAGCCTCTATGGGGTCTTCAGTCATGATTTTCAAATTTCGAGCTAATGAATTATATCATGAATCTACAGGTAGTATTTTAAGCTATATAGAGTATTCATAAGTCAGAGTTTACTTTGCTTAAGTATTGATTTAATAGAAATTATTTCAGCATAGTAAGTATGTGGGCATATAATAAACACTTTTATTTGTCACAGAAAAAAATTGGTTCTATAGCACGCTATCCTGAGTTAGCTGTATATAGTCAATTTTACAGCTGCTCCCAGGGAACCACATTCTGTATTGAAGACACTAACAGCATGCTAAAATGGACTGCTCTAAATTCTTGTTTGGAAATATGTTGGAAATAAATAGTAAATAACAATAGTATGTCAAAGAGGTTTTATTGCTTAGATTAATAAAAGGAAACTAATACAAATCCAGAAAGGAGGGTGGAGGAATCATATTATGGGTTTTTCCCTTTTTGATGTCATCTCTTGTGCAGAATTCTTTTTTTAAAAATCCCAATGAAGACCCATAAAACAGTGAGCTCTATTATTTAGGTACAAATGATCACCAGTGACAATGTTCTGTGTGGTGTTGTATACTCTTGTTGAACTGAATAGATATGTATATGTAAATGTGGAAGTTGGCGTATTAATTCTGCTGTGAAGTGCTGAATAACTAGAAGTAATATTAATAATTTGGGAATGAAATTGGTGTTGTTTTAGTTGGTTATTATGATTTAAATTCCTTGGTTATTTTTTTTTTTTTTTTTGTAAAGGAGAAATTTCCTAGCTGTTGAATAATTGAATTGTAAAGGTAGTGCTATAAAAACCAAAGAGCTTGTGGTGACAGAAGAAGATATGACTTTGGGTGGTGGCCACACAGAGCAATATACAGATCTTGTAACATAGAAACCCACACCTGAAGCATATATGTTCATACTAACCGTTGTCACCACAATAAATTTAATGATAATAAAAAACTAAAGACCTTGGGCCTTAACCTTTATAGCCATGCATTTTGGATCTTTATAAAAGACCTATAACAAGATGGTACTTCATGTAATTTTGATGCAATTTAATTCAAGAATTATTACTATTGTTAAATGCCTGAAAAGCCCAGACACTTTTTAGCCCCTGGGAATAGAACCGTGAACAAAATTAATTCCTGCTTTCGTGAGCTTATACTTACTAGGTATTGATTCTGTGCCAAACCCTGTGTATAACATCTCAGGTAGAACAGCTCTTTGAGGTATTGTACCAATTTCTTTCCAAAGGAAGTTGAGACTCTGAGCGGTCATTTGTTAGTCTGGGAAAGAACCAGGAATTGGCTCCTATCTGACTCCCCAAGCACTTTGAACTTTCCTCTAGTGCAGCAGAAAGGTTATCTTCTGCAGACGTAAAAAATATTCTTAATTTTTCAAAGGAAAACTAATGGGCAATAAAGACACCTCTACATGGATTAAAAAAATTGCATGTTTGTTTGCTCATAGTATTATTTCCTTTTGTAACTTGTTATTTGACTATTTTCTAGGGGCCTTAGTATTTTACATTCATTTGAAGTTCATTACATAATTAAAATATTACGCCTTTGTGGTATGTACTATAAATAGTGTTCCTGTCTATCACTTTGTTTATTGGTACACGGCTCCTTAAAGCAAATGTCTGATTCATTGTCATTTATTTGAAGCAACATGTCTATCTTGAGATTGAAGTAAGAACCAAACATGCAGTTTATTTGGTTGTTCATACTCTAAAATATAGTAAGGAAAAGATATACACCAAAAATAATGCTTGTTTAGTCTTGTGAATGAGCCTTTCCTCTTGGAGTAAAGCCCATGGGCAAGTATCACTAAAGGATGTTCTTTCTTTGAGGCATTATGTGCATGTGCCATTGGAGTCTGAGGGAGAGCGAATCTATTCAGTGGAACAGTTCCTTTTGTGGGGGCAATCCTTGATTAAGAAAACTTTATTATAAGGTAATTAAATAGTATTTGTGTAGTTGTTCAAATGAAGTAAATCTGGGAGATCTATTTTCAATTGTGTAATCATTTTTCTTTTGAAATTGTATTGTGGTACTACTGATCACGAATACTAAAGTTGTTTTTAAGGCCAGTAACAGAGATCCTGTGGTGATATAGTGGAAAGAACATTGATTGGACTTTGTACCAAAAGATGTGAGGTTTCATGAGGACATGACTGGGTGATTTCAAGGTCCTTTTATGAGTGTAGAGTTCTAGGATGGTTGGAAAGGCCTTTCCCATTTTAAGTAAGGGTTATTTTCCTCTTTTTTATGATTTTTCTTTTTTCTTCTCTTTCCCAGGTTTAAAGATCAAGAATTCATTTGTACATGTTGAGTCTTAGATATCTGAGCTGGCTCTTAGCTGTATGAATCTGAAGTCCAAATGAAAAACCGTAATTAAAGATGCATATTTGGGAGTTGTTAGTAGGCAAATATTATTTAAAGCCATGGAAATAGGCAACATAAAAAGTACATGAAATTGGAAGAACTCAGGGTGGGGCTCTGAAAAGATCCAATTATAATGGTTCTATAGAAAAGGAACTAGAATAGGAGGCAGGCCACCATGTCCAAGAATTGGAGATCCCATTTGGTTGTCCCATGAAATGCAGAATTGATTAAGACATGATGGTCAGTGTCAATAAATTGACACAGATAATAAAAAACACATAAAAATATAGTAAAAATAATACAATAATCAATATATTGGAAGGTTCATGTAATAAACCTTATTCATATAATTATTGTTTGAATTCTTATGGAATTTGGGATTTAGAAGAAAGAGCACTCATATCCTGTGTTAAAGGGAAAAGCATATCAGGAAAGTCTTTGCGAAGAAGGAAATAATTCATCTGGGCCTAAAAGGGTGATGGGGGAAGCCAAAGTTGAAGACATTCCAGATAGAGGGAAAAACTAAGCCAAAGCAGGAAAAGGGCATACATAGAACATGTTTGGAAAGAGTGTAAGACTCCAGCCTGTCCTTATGTAAGTGAATGGAGGGCAGAAGGTGGACAGGTAGATAATGCCCTATTATGAAACATTAAATGCCAGGTGGGAAGCTTTATTTCTAACCAGCCAGGTAATTGGAAATTACTGAATTAATTTGGGGTAAAGAACTTTGTTCTAAATAAGCATTTAAAATGGAGATTTACAAACCATGGAAGTAGACTAATAATATGTAACTTATTTATTAAGAATAACTAATGCTTGAACACATTAAGATTCAAAGAGTTCCCTTTGGGTACAATCAGAAGGTATGACTAAAAGAAAAAGAAAAAGACTAAAAAAGAAAGTGTTCCCTTATGTTTACAAGGTCATTCCCATTCTCCATCATCAGTGCCCTGGCATCTCCAAGAAACAAGAGATCCCTCAAAGTCCATTTTGTGTTTATTTTCCCAAAAAGCAGAATAAATATCCTCTGACTAAATATCAGGTAGTTCCCCCTTTCTCTTTGTTGATGGGAAGATTTTAAGGCAGAATCCAAAATCAGAGTAATGTGGGCAAAAATGGCAGGGAGTTCCCAGGTTCCTAAGGCACCATCCTTTGTTCGGCAAATATCTACCAACCACCTTCTAAGTGCCAGATGCTCAGAAAATCAGCCTCATCTACTATTGACAGCTATCAGATGGAATGAATTTAGGTGATCTCAGGATGGCCTGACTGTTTTTCTCCTATGACTCACTTTCCCTGAAGAGGTAAGGCTGATTCTGACCAAAATAGAAGGCTAAGAACAGCCAATTTCATTTTTCATCTATCCCCCTTGCTGTCTTTCTCTCAAGTCTGTATGAAACCTCAGTGTGCATGATACACTGACACAAAGAAGGGATGGTATCAGAGAAGCAGTTCAAGGTTGGAGGATTTCTCCAGGTTCCAGTGAGAGAAGTGATAACAGAATTAGATGCAGAACGGTCAGATGAGTGGGAACCAATAGAACTTTGTTATTTACTGAAGGTGGAAAGTAAGAAATGTGTGTGTAGTGTGTGTGTGTACACATGTGTGTTGGCGGTGGTATGGAAAGGGGAGCTTTAAAAGGCTCATATTGGACATATTCTTCAGAGATGCCACATTGAGATCTTTTGTAGATAATTGAATATCATCTGCCTCTCAAGAGAGTATATAGGTCTGGGCTAGAGTATATAGGTCTGGGATCAGTCCAGGAGGGGAGACAGAACAGAAGGCCTAAACTGGCCCTGCAAGTGGTTTTTGTTTTTTGATTGTCATTTCTTTTTGGTTGTTGTTAGTGATGTTTGATTGTATAGGTTTTTCTTAAAGACCTAAATTTTGCAAAATCATGCACTAAAAGACTTACGCACTAAAATAGGAATGAGGCAGACCACTCAGAACACATAAATTTGTAACCCAAACCATGTTAGGTTCCCAATAAATTTTTTTTAAAGAAAATGATTGACAACTTGACAGAAGGTGGTGTAAGGGAGGGTTGAAGCTGCTGATTTGCAGAGGAAAGGGCAAAATGCATTAATTAAGACAAGCACCCAAGAGACACTTCCAAGGCAGAGTACATGCAAACTTTAAGGAACAAGGAATGGATGCATTGGACTGGCTAGAACACTTAGGACTAGCTGCTACTACTTGTTGGTAAAAGACATTAAGATGATAAAAAAACAAAGTAAAACCAACATGAACATGTACCTGATACTGATGTTACTCCCATCATTACCAGAGGAGCACATAAAAGAAACATGCTTTTTTCTCCTTTGACCTACTTGATAAGTAAAGTTTATGCTCATAATCCATTGTTCTCAGTAAGGCCCTTGAAGAGATCAAAACTGACTATATTCCCATTCGAATGCCTTTAGGACTTGGGTATTCAATATCCATTTGCCACAGACTCCACCACTCTCTATTGTCTTATACACCCTCGTCTCCCATCCATTTCACACATTTGTTTTCCATCTTTTGTCTGTTGAATTTTGGTTTGCAGGCCCTTGTGTAGAGAAGAAAAGAACTGAGGGAAAAGCTCATACTTAAAGGCAGGCCAGGATCTAAAAACTGGGAATCTGAGAAGTAGATGGAGCATCGGGAGCAAATTTTAGAGCTAAAATCAAAGGGGGAGGAGATTTCAGAAAAATAGTCACAAGCATAAGATGCTGTATAGAGGTCCTAAGAGATTGTTGGGTTTATCAGGTAGTTTAGCATTGGTAACTGTAGTAAGAACAGTTTTTACTGGTGTGCTGGGGGCAGAGCCAGGCTGCTGCACCAGGAAAGGGGGCTACAGAGGGTGAGGGAGGGAATGTGCTCCATTCTTTCAAGAAGTTTGATGAGGAAGGAAGGAGAGAGGAGAACTGCTTTTACAAGAGGCACATTGAGAGAATTCTCTTTGTACAGCAAGGAACACTTGAAAGCATTATTTTTAGCTACTTGGGAGGAAAAGGGAAATGATTGAAGATGAGACAACGAGAGCAGGAGAAAAGACTAAATGGAACAACTCTCTAGAGAGCTTATTTCCATTACATAATTCACTAGACAAATGTGGATTCATCTTTGTTTCATTTCTAGCTCCTTCTGACTAGAAGTATGATTTTTGGCAATATCTTCACAGAATCTCCCCCGCCTCCTTCACACACACCTCAGTAACTGCTTTGTGTTGTTCTTTTGAAAAGATACATGGATTATAGTACTTTCTACAAGAAGACACTCACTGACAACGCTTTTTGCCAAGTTGGATTGAAGGGTTGACTCTGTGGAAAATAAGAATTAATGCAGGCCATTTCTACTGTGACTAAAGGTAGTGAGCAGATATTCAGGATCAGTGGACCCCCCTTTATTACTGATGAATCACTTGTCACATTATGCTTAACACTTCAAACATTATTAATTTTAATTATTTACATTTAATTATCTGCATTACATAAGCATCTGAATTCCACAGCTAATGTTCTCAATGAAATATTTACTAAACAATCAACCCTCCTTGGATTCCACAGAGTTAAGTGTTTTCAATTTGTAGCAAATTTTCCTCCAGGAAGTTTCCTTTGCCCACCAGTGTTTTGGAGGTGGCTGCATCCTAGGCTCTTACGGCTTCAGCTGTGGTATCCACTTTGTCTCAGGGGCACTCTGTCGACTCTCATGGGATGGATTGCCCTACTTGGCATTAGTGTTAACAGGTGGAGTGCCACTGGGACACTTACACTATCTCCTTTCTGAAAGGGCTGTGTTACTGGAGAGCCATAGGAGTCAGAGGGCACTCTCCCCTCCTCTGCTTTTGTTACACTCTCGAGAAAGAATTTGGACAAGTGACAGAAAGCAGTGTTGAAGCAAAGCAAGTGAATTTACTAAGGAAGCAAAGCAAGCAAATGTATTAAGAATACACTTGGCATAAAGCAAAAGCAGGCAACTCAGCTAGTCTGAGTGCCCTGCCTGATGAGGGTTCAAGGGTTTTACACTTTTTCCTTCTATAGGTTTCAAGGTTCCCCTGTCAGATAGATTAGATTTCAAGGTCCCCCTTTTACATTGTTGTGGCTTTTCCCAGAATTTATGAGAATATCTGGTGATTTTATCTTGGCAAGTCCCAAGACTGCTAACTTCTTTGTTCTGTGGATGAGATAAACTCCCCTTTTTTTCTCCCACCTTTCCCTCCTCTTGCCCTAGCAGCTATCTATCCTGCCTAACAGCTGGAAACACATTAACAAAGAGACAGTTCTGGTGATAGAAGAACGAAACAATCTTATTTGTGGTCAAAAAGCAGAGGCATGGTGAAAACTAATCATAATTCCCACAAGAGATGGTCAGTCACACAACTGATTAGCCAGACAGCTTTCCTAAAGTGAAATCAAGATCCACTGTCAATGAGAATGTCATTTCTATTACAAAGACCAAGGGAAACAGGCTTATTCACACTGGCATCCTGACACAAATACCCCACAGCTCCATTATCCTTTGTGGTCATGGTCAACGAAATGTGAACTGGTTTCAGTTGGTTTTCCAGGAGTGGAGATAGATGAAATTATGCTAATCTACCTATTATGCTAATCTACCAATGCTCACTAGAGGAGTCTCCCTTGTTACCACTTATAAGATCACTGGGAAGGTTATGTCATGGATACAGCATAGTGGTCAAGAGTGAGGTATATGAATTAGACCTTCATTTATTCCACAAGTATTTACAATCACCTGTTTTTGAGCCAGGTATTGTGCAAGGCGCTAGGTACCAGAGAGAAAAGCAAATAAGACTCATGTGGTTGCTACCTTCATGGACCTTACATTGCAGTGTATATTATACTCCAGAATCTGAGTCATGACTGCCATCTACTAGCTGAATGATTTTGGATAAGTTAATTAATCTTTCCATTTTTTCCTTATCTGTAAGTTCTCAATTTCCTTATTTGTAAAATGGGAACAATCAGAGTACTTGCCTCATAGGGTGGTTGTATTTAATTATCTACATGCAAATGCATGTTAAACCTAGAAATCATAAGACTGGCATTTGCAGCTGGCTTCACTGGATTGTTGTAACTTAGTTACACATGTATAGTTTCACTCAAAACTTGTACTTGAGGCACTTTACAAAATTAACATTTTCATTATGAGTATTAAATTTAAAATGATCACTAGGCAAAGCTCTAGTTGAAGTAGCAACTGGAGACAAGATACAGAAGATGTGGCTCTGGTGACCAGATGTTCGAGAGGACATATTTCTGAACTCAAGTAATGGGTGAGACCATTAGTATAATAGCTGGCATGAAATAAGTTCTCAATAAATGTTATTTGTTGTTCGTGCTGTTATGATTATTAGGCCCTGAAGCCTTCATAAGTAATTAAGACTGACATCATGGAGCACAAGTGTGGTGCTTGTAAATATCAAATAATTAATAAACATTAGCTAACACACACATTAGTGTGCATTTTTTAGGGCAGGCTATTTCAAGCATGTATTAAATAGAACGGACCTTAGAAATGAAGTAATCTGGCTCCCTCAGGATGATGAAACATGAGATCCAGAGAAATAAAATAACTTGCCCAAGTCACATAGTGAGTGGTAAACTGGGAATTAAAATCTGACCTCTTGCCCCCCAGCTGGAAAAGGTCTGCTGTATCTGACACTGCCTCTCTTCTAACCACTTGACAGTGATGATAAGAACCATCCAAAGCACAGTGGCAGACTTCAAATACCTTTCCTTTCATGCCAAGCTTAGTTACAAGCATTGGATTGCATTAATTTTCCCTTCTCTGCCTCCTCACTTTTCTGCCACCTGTCTTTTACCAAACAGAGATTTTCTTTTTCATGTTGTATCATAATGAATATTACATTTCTTAGCTCTGGATCGTCTTGACCTGTAAAGTATTGGCTGTGGAAGTGATACAAACATCTGTTTCTCCCTTTTAAAAAGTGAAAGTATTTCCAAAGGAGTTGTTGTCAGACACAAAAATTATAGGATTGACCATCTTAGATGGTTTCACTGGATGGCTATGGCTTATATGCTTGTTTAGATTCACTGAAAACTGTTTTTTGGAACCTCACAAAATTAGAATTTTAAATGTGGGTATTAAATAAAAATTGTCATGATGGGGCACAGCTCTAGTTAAGTAGCAGTTAGAGACATGGTATAGAGGATGTGACTGTAGTGACCAGATGTCAGGAATGAGAACTCTGCAAGTTTGGGTAATGGGTCAGACAGTTTGTAATTTCTAGGTGTCACACAAGCCTCTTAAACATTCTTTAATACCTTTGTACATTCTTTAATACTCAGCATTGGCCCTGCTGTTTGCATTAAACATGTAACAGGCAGCATTCAGCAAAGTTAGTCAGCAGCTCCTTCCAACGTGGACTTGGATTTATCTTTGTGCCCACACTGAGGAGTTCACATTATCTTAATAGACACTGTCATCATTGACTTTTTGTGTAAGGTAATGCGCTGAGGTCAGCTTGAACCCTAAAAGTTAAAAGAACTGGTTGCTGGCCTCACCTGCCATAATGGGGTAAGTGATAGCTCCCAAAAAGATATGTCCACTTCTTAATCCCTGGAACCTGTGAATATGACCTTTTTTGGAAAAAAAATTATTGCAGATGTGATTAAGTTAAGGATCTTGCAATGAGATCATCCTGGTTTTACATGGATGAGCCCAAAATCCAATGACAGGTATCCTTATAAGAGACAGAAGAGAAGAAGACACAGACTCAGAGAGGAAAAGACCATATGAAGATGAAGGCAGAGATGGGAGTGACGCAGCCACAAGCCAAGAAGCCCGGGGCCACCGGAAGCTGGAAGAAGCAAGGGATGATTTTCTCCCTAGAGTCTGGAGGGAGCTCGGCCCTGCTGACAGCTTGATTTCAGGCTTCTAGACTCCAGACCTATGAGAGAATGAATTTCTCTTTCTGTCAGCCGCCAAGTTTGTGGTAATTTGTTAGGGCAGCTCCCGGAAAGTAATACCCTTGCTAACTGCAAATCCAGGGCTCCCTGAATGAGACGTGTTGGACGGAGCAGGTCACTCGGGGTCACTTCTGAAGAGCACTAGTCATGGGTGAAGAGACAAACGGGCATAGGGGCAGGAGCGGTCAGACCTGCATGAGCGAGGTGGAAGCATGTGGAGGCCTGACCAAGGTCCTGGAGGAAGTACGCACATGCTCTTCTGCACCCAGCTTTGCTTCTAAAAGGATGGCTTGTTTGGTTCCTCACACATGCTTCCCGTTTCCCCTCCTCTGCGCATGTGGAGAACGAATACCCCAAATCTGCCTTTTTCTTTTACCCTGTAGCATAAGGACAGTTTGGACTTTAGAGCCAGCTGCTTTAGCAAGCAATAGTTCTTAAATTGTTTTCGACTATTTCTATTCTTAAATTAATATAACATTTAGTTTTCCTTTACCATTCATTTACTTGTGTTTGTCCCATGACAGGCCAACGTTCTTTCAGGACTGGGAAATGTACCATGATAGGTAAACTAGTCAAGCTGCACCCATCAGTTGCTCTCCAAAATCATAGGAGCAACGGATATTTCATAGATCAGTCACTGAGAGCCTCTGGAGAAAAGCCTGCTTACATTCACACGTGTGTTCCTTCATTTGATTTATGGAAACAGTTGTTAAGCCCTCTGTGTATGCCAAGCACTGTGTTGGGCACAGAGTGCTCAGACGCAAAGAGCTGAACTGGTGCCACCTTCCTGGAGCTTTCAGTACAACTGAACCTCTGGGTCTTGGCAACTCTGGACTTGTTGTGGTTTGAGATTCCTTCTGGAACTCACTTTGTTGGTTTACTCTCAGACGCTTCTCTCCCCCAGCCCAAATCAGAACAACCTGGACCCCCCAAAAAGAGTTCTGAAATTGATGAGGGCAACCACAGGGCTCCTGGGAATGTGAGATGATGGGTGAGGCAGACGTTCCCTCCCCTCTCACCCTCCACCTCCACTGACATCTGGCGTACCTTTCCCTAACCTAAGCCAAGACAAAACTTGATGCAAAATCACAACAGCCAATCTGCACTGGATTTGTCCCAGATACAGAGAAGCAAGCTGAAGAGTTACCTCTAAAAGTCTAATTTGAGTCATCATAAATTCTGTGAACGCCTTTATTTCTACCCTCAAGATTCAGGTAGTACTCATTTCAAATAATATGGCATTTCTTTGGAGTACAGCAATACGTGGATATTGCATTCTTTAACAAAAGTAGGGTGTGGGTTTGCACACGCACTGTGCCGCAGAATTGTGCATGCCCAGCAGGTAATTTACTTAGTGGTCATGTGCTGAGGAGCACAAGTCCAAGTGTAGGCGGATCAAATGAAAGGAGACCCCTGTATCCCTGCTGCTGCTTCTTTTTGCCCCAAGGCTGCCCAAGGCAACAGTTTTCATCCTGCTAGAAACCAGAGTGCCTCCCCTGACACATGGTGCCAGAAATCACTCTCAGAGTAAACGTGTCCCGCGTCTGCCTGAGAACACTGGCAACGACGCCTTTGGAATTGCTGTGTTTTTAAAGAGAGAAGTAGAAGGCTATTATTTCCACGGCTAATAGTTCACAGGTCAAAATGATCTGGAGCTAAGAAATGTAATATTTTCATTATAATACAACATGAAAAAGAGAGAGTTTTGTTTGGTAAAGAATTATTGTTCAATCACAGGCCTGAGGGGTATAAATATAAGAGTATTTAGGGTACTGAAAACAAATTAGACTTCCCCCTCTCTATCTCCCTTTCTTATCCCCCTAATTATTCATTCTGCACCCCCTACCCACTCTCAAGAATGTGAGCCACATGAAGGTGGGACTTTTTGTCCATTTGCTCTTTGTGGCATCCCTGGTGCCCTGCACAGTCTGGCCTATACTAGGTATTCACCATATATTCGTTGATAAGCGAATGAATGAGTACATTGAAATCTGAAGAACTATCCTTCCAAAAGAATTCATTCGTCGAAATAAGCTAGTGCATTGTTTTTAAGGCAGCTTCCTTGATTAAGGGCAGGCTTTAATATTAACAAGAGATAGAGTTTAACATCCAGCCTAATGGCATTGCTTTCATGGAAACTGTCCTCTGCTTCCCTCCGCCAGTTTTTCCTCCCTAGCATTTGTTTTGGATTCATAGTTATAGTTTTTTCTCCCCAGAATTCACCTGAGGAAAAATTGTGTTTTCCTTACATTTAATGCTCAGCAAATTGAGTAAAACCAATGTAGGTGAATATTTGACCATTTTTTGAAATATCAGAGGCCCTGAAGCTCAAGACAGCACAGCTGCCTTGGGGATTCTTGGCAGCTTGGGCATGGGCCATAGTGGTTCTCCTGGGAAATTGGAAAAGAGTCTGGGTTCAGTCCTGGCTCAACAGAAAGGCCAGGGCAATGCCAGAGTCACTGGGTCACGTGGTTTGGGGATGTGCCACACATGGCGAGGGCCTGTGAAACCCTCCTTCTTGGCCCGAGTCCCATCTGCCATTCTAAGATGTTAGCACTCAATCTAAACCTGACCAAAAAGTGTCCAGAAGGCCTGGGGTTAACACTGAGTTGTTCTTTAAGTACAAGATTGATCATGGTTTCCAATAAAATGGATCTGTGATGCCTGAGGTGATTTTTTTAGGAGGAAAAAAAGGAAGATTAAAAAGGCTGTGTCAAACTAGTGTTTTGATTAGACCAACAGCATAATTTTAGAAAATGGAAAGTAGTAGAACTGTAGGAAAAAATGTGCTTGGGGCCTGCCCTCCTGGGATGAACCAAGGTCATAAATCATCCCCCATTAGTCCCAATTTTTCAAGTATGATGTTTCTACATTTGTAGACTTAAATTTTCTACGTTGAGGAAAAAATAACTAACACACAACCCCATATATTTAAGCTTATATTATTATTCTATTTGCCATCTTTTAATTTTGGGAAGATATTTCATGTACCCTTTACTGGAATATATAATGATCCTGGGTTTTACTTTCTCATGAAGGAAAGCGAGTAAAACAATAAGCTCCTTGGTTTAGGAAGAATGAATTAGTAAATTTCCCTCTAGCTCTCCAGGCCTGTGGCAACTAACTTCTTTCCTGACAACTGAACTTTGCATCCCGGCCTCCATTAGTCTTAATAGGAACCGTACATTCCCTCCCCCTTGCTGTGATATAAGAATAATTTTTCCTCTGAGTGGAATAATGGTTGTGAAGTCATTTAGGTATTCACAGAAAAAAACAGCCTTTTACTGTTGTTTTTATTGATTCCAGGAATGAGGGGAAGAGAGACCCAGCTTCCTTTTACCGTAAATACTATTAATCAAGGCAAGGCTTCTTAGTGTACAGAAATGATGGATTTGAATTTGAATGAGTTGCTATTCAGAGTTTCCATCTAGACTCAGATAAAATGAAATTATCCAGTCTCTGTAGCTCCTTAGATTGCCTAAACAAAAGTTGTATTTTCAATGCACCAAATATGACAAAAGAGAGTAAAGGCTACATTGTACAATTCTGATGTATATTAGATCCTAAAAATAATATATACTCACCTCCACCATTTCTGATGTATTCATTCCTGACCTCATTCCCAAGGCAACCCACCCATTTCTTCCAGCAGTTCCAAGGCCAATATCTTACTATAAGTAAGAAGTTTTCACTCTGAAAAATAGGTTGACTTTTGAATTTGACAAAGTAGAGATTAGAATTACAGTGTTGTTTTAAGAGTAGAATTGAGTCTGAATCCCAATCTATATAATAATTCAACAGAATTTAAGGCTGCCTTTAGCACTTTGCATTAGCAGCAAGTAATTACCTCCAACTAGAATAAAATGAGGGTCAAGAATGGTTTCAAACAATCAAGTGGAAGTGTTACTTGCTTTATTGAACATGCTAATACAAGGCTGTGTTTGGAAGAGTCAGAGAAGAAAAATGCCTCCAACCCAAATTGCCTTGTGAGCTTTTTTGCTAGAGTGAGCCAGAATGGTCTGTAGATGATAAAAAAGTTTAAAGTGTTTCGTTTTAACACTTTAAATGAAATTTACCTAGGAATTTAAGTGATTTTGGATTTATGTTTTTATGTCTAAACTTAATGATGCATTCTGTGTATAAATGGGTAAGCACCCATACATTTTTTTGAACATATAACTTGACCTATTTTCAAATGGGTGTTCCTATCCTTGAATGGATGGGTTGGCATCCTTCCAGATTACAAAATTAACTTAAGTAGGTATGAGTTATATAATTTTAGTATGTGGAAGTATTAGCTGAGTTTGGTTTTCTATTATGAAATATTAGGCCTATGAAACATACTTATTCAAACTCAATCACATTTTTATTTACTCAGTCATCCATGATTCTAATCTACATGGTCAACAACTCAAGTTCATAATGATAATTTATTTAGTAGCGACAGATTAACTTCAAGAACAGAAATAGAACCAGGCTCAGAATTCATGAATTAGTTTTTTTGTTGTTTGTTTGTTTCATTAGGTGGTAACTGAAGTTTAGATGAATATATTTTATACATCTATGTTGATGATAATATAAATAATTCTGACCTAAAAGCCCTATCTTGTAGATTTTTAAGAAGTTTTCTCACCCCGGCCAGGTGGCTTGGTTGGTTGGAACTTCATCCCATATACCATAGAAGGTTATGGATTCAATCCCAGTCAGGGCACAACCTAAATTGCAGGTTCAGTCCCCAGTTGGGGTGCATTGGGGAGGCAATCGTGATATTTCTCCCTCACACTGATGTTTATCTTTCTCTCTCTGTCTCTCCCTTCCTCTCTCTCCAAAAAAATCAATAAAAACATATGGTGGGGTGAGGATTAAAAGAAAAAAAGAGTTTTCTCTATCATATAGCAGGAAGTAAGTAGAAATTAAGCCCTTTAAACTAAATAAGTAATTTTAACTAGCAAATTGTTAAAGTTTAAATTAGATCATGATTATTAAAAAGTTACAAAAACCATCTGAAGCAATTAACTCACTTAAAAGTTTTATATTTTATCTTAAAAGATTTTTTTGGAACACATTAAAACAAAAAATGAACAATTTGGGGAAACTAGGACTTCTAAAATGTGTTAAAGCAGGAGAGAAAATTTGGGCATGTGTATAATTTCTTCTCAAACCCCTCTATCTTGTATCAACACATTTATATTCCCAAACAGGATAGCAGGAGAGGATCTCTAGACAAATGCAAAATTGTTAATCCTATAGAAATCTCCTGTCCTGAATCCTGCCTCCCCCACTTCCCATTCCCCACTCCATGTCATCCTCAGATGGGAACTCGATAAATCAGAAGAAAAATCAGGGTAGCGTAGGCTATACTTCAGTAACAAAACAACAACAACAACAACCAGAGTAAATTGTTTAACATACTAAGGGTTTATTCTGCACTAACTCAAAAAGTCCAAAGTAAATCAGACAGCCCTCTTCCATCAGGTAGCCTGCAAGGCCACTGTGTCAGGAAAAGAGAGCTGAAAGTTTGCTCCAAGTGTCTAGAAGGGCCAGGTTTGGAAGCACCTTGTGTCACTTCCTCCCACATTTCATTGATCATAAATCACCCCCGTGTTTAAACCTAATGCACAGGAGGTTGGAATGTGTGGATCCAGCAAGAGGACATGAAGTGGGATTTACACTGTCTCTGCCATAAGAGACTTTTCTAACTCCATTGAACTCATCCCAATGTAGCAGTCAACTCCCTGATTTCTCTCCTCAGAACCAAAGTCCTTCAAAAGAAATAAAACTTTCCAGTGAGAGAGAGAAAGAGAGATTCATTGAATGATGGCACTGGCTCTCACCAGCGTGGGATTCCAGAACGGTGCCACATCTCAGTGTTAGAGACTCCAGGTCACCCTGCACACCATTTTCTTAAAGAGTAAAATGAAAGAGAAAGCTGTATGAAATAAAAATATATTGAAATAAGAAAGAATGTAAGTAAGAATATACTTCTCATTCAACCTCCCTTCATCCCATACCTACTCCCATTGTAGTGACTGATATATGTCTGATTTCCTTACTCCAAAAACCTATCAAGAACCTTAAGCTTTATTAAGGTTAAGATACTCAATATCAACCTTATCTTTAGTTCTTAAAGGGTATCTACTGCTGAAGCCATTTTATATTCTTCTGAATATTCTGTGACACCTTGGTCATCAGTATGAATGACACTTTCTGGACTCATCCGACCAACATTTTAAATGTCCTCGAAGTGCCAGGCCTTGTGCCACTTGAGCCTGAGTCTGCACTCCTCTCTGGAGCCCATGGTCCAGCAGCTGCCTTCTGAGTGTGGACAGACACATTAGGGAAAAGCAATCACTGTTTCTTGTAACTCACTCCCTCAGGTGTGTTATTGGGTCTGTGCTAAAAAGAACTGGGTGGGGGCCTTGGAGGCATCTGTTTCTTACTGCCTCCGAATAATCACATTTAGAAAGATGTGGCACATATATTAAAAATGAAATGTTTGCTATTTTCATGGAAGTTAAGAATTGAAATTAGTTTTTCCCCAAACCTATGTCAACTCTCTCTGAAAGCCTATCCATCAGACTTTATTTGAGAATAAGGGGGCAGAGGGTAGGACAGTGTTCTGCATGCCACCTGTTTGGGCCAGTTTGGGTTCACTTTTGCCATCAGAAATGATCCTTGCCCATGGTAGATGGGACTGGAATGGGTGCAGAAGCTGTAAGCCAGGCTTCCAGGAGGTGGGCTTCCCAGACCCAGCTCTTCCATTAAGTAGCTCTGTGGCCTTGGAGGAGTCCTTTGGTTCCTCTGAGCTCTAGTTTCATCATGTATAAAATCAAATGCTTGGACTAGACAAGCATCTCCCAGCTGAGACACCCTGTTCTGGGCATCTGTGCTCTTGCTTCTGTAACGAGGTCATCAGCTCTGTGTCATACAAGGCTTGCAGGGAGAATGTATTAGAGCAGTGTCACCAGGTTGATCAGCTCAGGAAGCAGCCCTCCCACAGTGACATGCCAAGAGAAAAACCATTAGGTACATCACCTAGGTAATCTTTGGCATTGATTTTCCCCCTACGACTTCCAGATGCTCACTATGGTCACAAACTACAGAAGGAAATAACCCTTCTCCAGCTCCTAGTCACAAAGTGGAATGTCTGAGCATCTTTGCACCCACTAATACATCACCAAGAGAGCCTTAGCCCATTTCTGAGGGAGAGGCCATGGGGTTAGAGAGAGGAAGTTACAGAAGGCAGAGTGCTGCCTGTCACTGGGAGCCCAGCTCAGCCCATGGGGATTTGTCATATATCATTGTGGAATTGTAGACCTCTAGAGCTTCAAAGAGGCTCAGCGTCTCTCCATTTTCACACGCATTTTGTAGACATGGAAACTGAAGCTCAGAGAGATTGACTAACCCAAGATCATGAACAGTGGGCATGACTGAACTGAAAACTGGTATCTCCTGACTCTTGACTCGTAGGCCAATGCCCCGACCCCACACTGTGCTAGAGAATTCATAGACACGCTACTGAAACCTAAACAGGATATCAAGAACAGTAGCATGCTAATGTAGTACTAATAATGATAATTATATATACCACATGTTTAGATTATATGTATCATATTTGTTATGCACACACACTATTTATTGAGCAGACAACATTAGCTGGACACTGTGCTAATCATTTTATATACTTTAGCTCTATTTTTAACAATAACTCTATAAGATACAATCTCTTTATTATTATTCTCAATTTATAAGTAAGAAAGCTGAGGCTTAGAGAGATGACCAACTCATCCATTTGGTGACATTCATTCCATTGAACCAACTTTGTAAAGCCTTTACTATGTACAGACATTAGCCTAGTCATTGTGGTAGAATTTAGAGATAAATTAGGAAAGAGCTGTGCCCTCAGACGTATAATAGCAACATCTGACATAAGCCACAGACACTTGTAACAGTTATATAAGGGACAAATAGAACTGAAGTCAGAAGGAAGATTTGGCTCAATTCCAGGGGAAGTCAAAGAAAAGGATGGCATTGTTTCCATGTCGAATGGGTTAGGGGAGGAGGGAGCTGAAGTGGACATCAAAAGAAGAGCAGGTGCTGAGCACTGGAATTGGGGTGAAAGGCATTCCAGAATAAATGAAGCCTCGAGCCCAAAACTCTCAAACCATGCATGGGAGCACACGAATCATCTGGGAAGTTTGATCTCTGACCAGTCCATGGCCAGACAACAAAGGGACAGTGAGTGTAAAGTATTTGGTAAATAAACACCCAATGTGACTAATCTCATTAACCACGTGCTATAAAAAAAATTCTGAGGCATCACTTCACACCTGTCAGAATGGCACCATCCACAAATCAACAAACGGCTCCTGTGGGCAAGGGCGTGGAGAAAGGGGAGCCCTGGTACACTGCTGGCGGGAATGCAGACTGGGGCAGCCACTATGGAAAACAGTATGGAGGTTCCTCAAAAGATTAAAAATGGAGTTGCCATTTGACCCAGTGATCCCCCTTCTAGGAATATATCCTAAGAATCCTGAAACACTGATCAGAAAGAATATATGCACCCCTATGTTCATAGCAGCGCAGTTTACAATAGCTAAGATCTGGAAACAGCCCAAGTGCCCATGAGTAGATGAGTGGGTAAAAAAGCTGTGGCACATTCACACCATGGAATACTACGCAGCTATAAAGAAGAAGAATCTCATACCCTTTGGGACAGTATGGATGGACGTGGAGAATATTATGCTGAGTGAAATAAGCCAGGCAGAGAAAGACAAACATCACATGATCTCACTTATATGTGGAATCTAAAGAACAGTGACATAGAAGCATGAAACAGATTGAAAAATCTCAGAGGGAATGTGGGGGTGGGAGGGTGGGTGGGGAGAGATTAACCAAAGAACTTATAGGCATATATGCATAACCCACAGATGCAGACAATAGTGCGGTGAAGGCCTAGGGTGGGGAGTGGGTGCAGGGTGGAAGGGGTCATTGGGGAAAAAAGGGAACATCTGTAATATTTTAAACAATAAAAAAAAAATTCTTACTTTCTGATTTTGTAATGCCAAAAGAAATGGAAAAGCCGTTAGAAAACTTGTAAAATCTAAACTAAAATAAGTGGAACTGACCCAGTCCAGTGTGAGCTTCTCTTTATGGAAAAAACTAGAGCATTTTCCTGGAAAGTCAAAGGGGTTTACTGTTGTAATAGGTCATTGAGGTTGTTGATTCTGTGAATCCATGAATCTGAACATGGTATGGGTGCAATCAGTCTCCTGGAAATAGGGAATCTGCAAAAGGTAAAAGCCTGATACAACACAATAAGCTCCACTGAAGAACAAAAAGAGAAGACTGGGTTTAAACCAGTGCTGGTAAAAGTTTTAAATGTTAGCACACTTTAAAAATATGCACTTATACACGCTTAAGTTTATTTTGAATTTTACTAAAATAAAGGTAACACACAATTTACAATGATAAAATATGCAATGCTCTTCGTTGTAAATTTTATATAACCCATTGGTTCTCAAAGAATGCTTTCATTGATTTCTGCTGAATTCTGGTGTCTGCAGCCAACCTGTGGTTGCAATTGATGAATGAATGTAGTTCCAGCATGAATATGGTTGATATTTTTGGTTACTTAATGACTAAGATGAAAGTGAAACACAAAAAACCCATGTTGGAACTTGATGTACTCTTCAATAACATGAATGATTTCTTTGCCTGAATCAAACAATAGTTTCAAATAATGAAAGACTATAATTTCAGTTTTATGCCATTCATGATGTAATGGCTGCAGACATGACACACTTGCAAGTTTAATCTATCATATGCACATTTTCTCCATTATTTTTTTAACAGTCAACAGTATAATAAACCAACTTATGATCTGTACATTTTGCTTATTTCTATAATATAAATACTACCATATGGCTGGTTTCTTGCTACCGGTGAGATATCACTGAGTGCAGAGTTGGGAAGAAAGGCACAGTAGCAGACCTTATATAATGTTTCCACTGGTGTGAACTGAATATTTATGTCCCCCTAAAATTCCTATATGATGGTATTTGAAGGTGGGGCCTTCAAGAGGTGATTAGGTTTAGATAAGGCCTTGAGGGTGGGGCCCCTGTGATGGTATTAGTGTTTTTAGAGAAGAGGAAGACATACCAGAGTTCATTCTCTTCCTGCCTTGTGATGACACAGCTACAGCTAGAAGGCTGTCATCTACAAGCTAGGAAAAGAGTCCCTATCAGAAACCAAATCTGCCCAGCATCTCGACCTTGCATGTCCCAACCTCCAGAACTGTGAGAAGTAAATGTCTACTGTTTAAGCCCCTCAGTCTATGGTACTTTGTTATGGCAGCCTGAGCAGACTAATATATCCAACGTGCAGGTAATGTAAATAACCTCATGCCATGATTAATAATAAAATGTGGTAAAACAATTAGAAAGTAATGAATTTTGAGTATTTGTTTCTCCTGTTTTTGTTTCATTTAGTTTTTATTTTGAAATAATTATAGATACATAAGAAGTCACAAAATGGTACAAAGTCCCACATATCACTCACCTGGTCTCTCCAATGTTGACATCTTATATGACTGTAGTACACTATCACAAACAAGAAATTGAGACTGCTATGGCACTGCTGGACTACAGACTTTCATCAGTTATCATCATTTTTAAATATATGTATCTTTATTGATTTCAGAGAGAGGAAAGGAGAGGGAGAGAGAGAAATAAAAACATCAATGATGAGAGTCATTGATCAGCTGCCTCCTGCACACCCGCTACTGGAGATCAAACCCGCAACCCGGGCCTGTGCCCTGACCGGGAATCGAACCCTGATCTCCTGGGTCATAGGTTAATGCTCAACTATTGAGGCATGCCCGCCGGGCAGTTATCATCATTTTCATAGACACTCATTTGGGGGGGGGGGGGTGGAGGGGTGCGTGTGTGTGTGTGTGTGTGTGTGTGTGTGTTGCCATTTTATCCCATGTATAGATTTGTGTAACCACCAGCACATTCGGGATACAGACGTGTCTCATCACAACAAAGGAATTCCACTGTGCTCTCTCTTTATATTGTCACTACTTCCTCCTTGCCCCCTGATAACCATTAATCTCTCTTCCATTTCTACAGTTTTATTATTTCCAGAATGTTAAAAATATATAACTATGTAGTATATGAACTTATGAGACTGACGTTTTGCACTAAGTATAAGTCCTTGGAGTTTTTATACACTGTTGTGTGTAACATTCCTTGTTATTTCTGAGCACTGCTCCGTTGTGTGGATGTCCCAGTTTGGTTAACCATTCACTCACTGATGGATAGTTGGGGTTCCCGTTTTTGCTATTATGGATACAACTGCCATAAACATTTCTGTACAAGTTTGTATGTAAATGTAATTTTTCCTTTTTCTGAGATCAGTGTCCAATAGCATGATTGTTGGGTCATAAGATATGTGCGAGAAACTTCTGCACTATTTTCCAAGGTGGCTGTATCATTTTACTTTCCCACCAGCATGTATGAGAGATCAAGTCCTTCTGCATCCTTTCCAGCATTTAGTTTTGTTACCATTTTTTATTTTAGCTATTTTCATATATACCTCGTTGTGATTTTAACTTGCATTATTTAATGGGTAATGATGTTAGACATCTTTTCATGTGTTCATGGCTACCCATGTTATCTCTTTGGTTATTTTGTCTTTATATCTTTTCCCATTTACTGATTGGATTGTTTGCTGTTTAGTTTTGAGAGTTCTTTACATTTTCTACACTTAAGAATTTAGTCAGATATGTGGTTTGGAAGCTTTTTCTCCTAGTCTGTAACTTGGCTTTTCATCCTCTTGAAAGAGTCTTTCATAGCACAAAAAATTTAAATTTTGATGAAGCTTAATGTGTCAGCGTTTCTTTTTACGAATCATGGCCTTAGTGTCATGTCTGAGAACACCTCACAGAGGTTTAGATCTTGAAGGTTTTCTACTAAGTTTTCTTATGAAAGTTTTAAAGTTTTACATTTTACATTTAAATCCGTGATCCATGTTGAATTAATTTTTATGTGGTGTGCGGTATTAAGTCAAGGTTCATTTTTGGGCCCACGAATGTCCAATTGTTCCATCACCGTTTCTTAAAAAGACTATCCTTTTTCTACTGAAATTTCCTTTGTTTCTCATATAACTTATCTTACTGTAAGTTTAATTTTTAATAATGGCTATGCTTAATATCCAGCTCACAAATGCCCTGAAAATTTAACAATCAGTTCTGGGAGCCAGTATAGGCTGGCTTCAGCACACTATTGGTTTAAACTGTGCTGCATGGTTTCAATTAAGGGGAAAAAGGCAATCATGGGGTTGATCAAGGGTGTTAAGTGTGTGTAGACACTGAAACATGTAACATTAAACATTATAAAAGCATCAGGCCCAGAGGTGGCATTAGTACTGTCTTACAGAAAATTAAAGCTTAGGTTTGAAACCCACACTTTATTAGCTCTGGGGAGAGAGCACCGGAATTGAATGTAACTCGTGCTATTAATTTGAAATTGTTTAATTAATAGATTTCTTTCAAACTAATTGGGTGACCAGGAAGCTTGGTAGAAAACAACCATGGCCTCTGTGGCCAAATAAAGCTAGATCTGAATTTCGGTTCTGACCTTTACCAGCTTTGAAGAAACACCCCATCAGGAAGAGGAATCAAAGCTGTGTTCATTCATTTGACAAGTACTTGATGAGTTCCAGGCTATGCAGAAGGGGCTGGGGATAGAGCACCAGCAAAGTCATCATGATTTTGGTCCTCAAAAACTTATGGTCCAGTGGAGAGCTGGACAGGGACCGAATGAACACATTAGTAAAATGGCATTTCAATTGTGATAGTTTGCATAGAGAAAAAAAAGCAGGTGCTATTATTCAAACAAACAAATAAAAAAAATAAAAAACAGCATGGTTCCTAGCACACAGAGGTTGCCCAGTGGTAGCTTTTTTATTTATTTATTTATTACAGATTTGGGTAAGATCAGCATATGGAGACCTCATCTGAAGGCCTGACTCCCTGTCATTTATGATGCATATCAGAATACCCACTTCGCATGTAAAGCTAAATTGCATGCACTTCAAGGGCCCTCTCCTGCTCTAAGAACCTGTGACCGTCACATGTGTCAGGCAGGGATGTGTTTAGTGTGTTTACACAGAGATGCAGATAAATTTAGCAATCAATGTGCTAGTCATTAAGTCAATATGTTTATATTTTTAATAACATTTTTAGTATACTCACAGTCATTGTGGCCTTTTGTAAAGTGGACTAAATTATGAAAAAGTACTAAGGGAGCTAGAGTCCTGAAACCTGAGACAATGAAAGGACTATGGAAGTGTTTGTCAATTTTATTTTTAACTATTATACACATTGGGTTTTGTTTGGTAGTAAGTTATGGTTAATCAATGTTTTTTTGTCACAAAGTCCATAAATCCACATTAAA
The DNA here is from genome assembly GCF_054644295.1 of Miniopterus natalensis. Classification (NCBI taxonomy): domain Eukaryota; kingdom Metazoa; phylum Chordata; class Mammalia; order Chiroptera; family Miniopteridae; genus Miniopterus; species Miniopterus natalensis. The sequence goes on from NC_142089.1 coordinate 47,573,308, forward strand.
TAAACTTCCAAACTTGTTAATGTCCTTTTGCTTTCCCACTTGAGTTTCTGTATTTTCATCAGAATAACTCACTATAGTCAATTTTAGATCTTTTTTTTTACTAGTTTTCTACTAAGTCTCCCTTGACTTACTAAGCAGCCAGCCCCAACTGTCAACCACCTGGGCAGGGCAAGGTTAGGGCAGGGGCTGTGGAGACATCTGAGCACTTCTGTTTTTGGCTGATGTGCTTTATTATTATTTTTTTATTTAGATATAATTGACATAAAAATATTAGTTTTAAGTACACAACGTAACGGTGAAATGATCGCCACAATAAGTCTGGTTAACATCCATGATCATTCATTGACACAAAATTTTTTCTCTTGATGAAAATTTTTAAGATCTACTCTCTTAGCAACTTTCAAATACACAATACAGTATTATTAACAATAATATTAACAATAGTCACCATGCTGTACATTACATCCCCATAGCTTACTTTATGGCTGGAAGTTTTTACTTGGAACCTCCTTCACCTATTTCGCAGAGATGTTTTTTAAATATATGTTAGTGCTTTCGTTTAGGGGTTGTGTTACAGTTTTCTTCGGCTTTGTAGTATTTTGGAGGAGAGAATTTTCACCCACTGAAATATTCTGGTTCTCATTTTCCAAGGTCATAGTAACTTTGTGGGGATGGTATGTGCTGTTTTAACTTTGGATTATCTTGTCTCTTCCAACCTAGACCAACAATAAGAGTGATTCTGTATAGACAGTGGTAAGGTTTGGAGAAGTTCACTTGGTTTCTTAGCTCAAGAGCACTGTCTTCTGTCAATATAGTGAAGTGCACTTTCTTTAAAATAGACAGTTCCCTGGCTGGTGTGGCTCAGTGGTTAGAGTGTTGGTTCACACACCAAAGGGTCTCGGGTTTGATTCCCGGTCAAGGGCACACACCTGGGTTGCAGGCTCGCTCTGAGCCCCCAGTCAGGGCGAGTGAAGGGGGCAACCCTAGGCACCCGGTTGATGTGTCTCCCTCACTTCAATGTTTCTCTCTCTCTCTCTCTCCCTCCCCCACCCCTCCTTCCATCCCTCCCTCTTTTCCACTCTGAAAAAGCAATGGGAAAAATTATCCTTCCTCTCGTGAGTATTAAAAAAAAAATAGATGACATCTTTGGAGGGGCTTCTCCTTTTCTGATGAACCCTAAATCTCAAACACCCGATTCCTTCTTCTGTTCCACCACTTAGGCTCCAAGGACACCTCTCCTCTTCCAAAAAAAGGTACGTTTCCAAGACTAGCATCTCTGGACCTGTGCACTTTCAAACCCTCTCCTGTTGTTTCATCAGTAGTGCTGTTCTGACCCAGCAGCTAAGGACCTTTGTCAGTATTTACCCTCTCAGGCCCCGTTTTCTTCCTGGGAATGATTCTATCGTGCTCTGCCAGGCCTGCGCTCTGCTTCCTCTCCTCTTTCCAAGCATTCTCCACCTGACTCAGCTCCAGCAAGGCCTTCAGCACTGGCTCTGCAGGCTCCAGATTCCTGTTTCCCTTCCTCTGTGTAAACTGAGATTTGTAGCATTCTCTGTCTCCTGGTTTTGCTGTAGACAAGGGCAATGGGTGGCTTTATTTGCTCTCCTTGTTGATCTCTTTAGGTTTTGAAGGACGTGTGAAGAGATCCTTATTTAGTTAATGTCTAGAAACTTGAAGCCTGCGTATTTTCTTAGTGTTTTAATATAAATACAATTATATATTTTGCATTTTAAAAGCTATCATGACAGCATAATAATATCTATATATTTCTCTTTTTTGTGGTTTGTTTCTTAGATTTAACTCTTTAATTCTATAAGTATCCCTTGCTTTTGGCTTGTTTTCCTACCCCTTCTGTTCTGGCCTTCAAGCACAGTAGAACAGGGAATCATGGCTTAGTTTGCTTAGAAATGGACAGATGTTTAGAGAAATGAAGGGCAAGCTAGGGCCTTGTCCAAATGTGGTTGATGCTTTTAGAAGCACAAAATCAACAGGGGCAGGGGTAGGCTTGCTTGTAAATTTCTTGCAAGTTGAGTGCCAGCCTCTTGGCACTTGAGGCTCTCATTTCTGAGGAGTTATTTTTTGTTTTTTAGGACCAACTGCCCTTCAAAGTTGGCTGCTCGTCAGATTTCTCAGCTTTATGGATTGTCGCATTCTTATTCACTTGTTTATATCCCCAATTCTTCGTTAGGATTTAATCTTCTCATGAGCAACTACTACTTCTTCCTCTGCCAGGGCACCCAGCTGGAGCTTTGCCCTGAGTAAGTTGTGAGGGACTATCCTATCCCCTTTAAAAGCCTCTACCTTGAGATCACAAGAGGTGTTACATCAAAAGAAGTTTATTTTCCTTTGGAGACTGATAAGAAAAGAAAGGCACCTGAACAGAAATGAGTATAGGAGCCCTTGCGTGCTATGCAACCTCTCTGAGGCTGACTCTGTAATATGCCAAGCCCCCTTCATTTTGCTCAAGAGGTGGTGAAAAAGCAAGGCCAACAATACTGCCCTTTTAAGTGCATGTTACATGGGTATAGCCAACTATGGCCACCTGCCTGGGGATTGCTGCTGCCTGGGGATTGCTCATAAAGCACTTTTGAGGGGGCAAGATTATGAATTCAGTTAAGGATCTCTGTATTGAAAATTCAGAAGGTCATCAGCCCTACTCAAAGTTCTCTGAGTACCCTGTTTACAATCGTTCTTCATAGTACACACATGTCCCTGGGATATAAATAAGTAGAAAAGAAAGAAAAAGAAAGGAAAGAAGGGAGGGAGGGAGGGAGGGAGGGAGGGAGGGAGGGAGGGAGGGAGGGAGGGAGGGAGGGAGGGAGGGGAGGGAGGGGGGAAAGAAGGAAAGAAGAAAGAGAGGGGGACAAAAAAATTGAATGATGTCACCCTTCCTTGAATAAGCCTTCATTAGTTTTTCTTGTTTTGGGATGAATAGCAAATTTGTAGGGCCCATAAGATCTTTCATTGTCTGCCCCATGCTTGCTGCTCCAGCATCATCTGTCACGTGAAATTCCTTGTTCTCTGTGCACCAACCTCACTGGCCTCATTTCAGCTTCTCAAACAGTCCATGCTTCTTGCCACCAGAGGTTGTTGCCTCTCTGTGGCTGGGCCTGCTCCCTTGAATGTACCCATCCTATCTCTTCCCTTAGTCAATACTTGTATTTCTTTCAGATCTCAGGTCAAACATCACTTCAAAAAAGTCTTCCTTGAATGTCCCATCACACATTTTCGCAGTAACTTGTACTTCTGGAGTAATTATAATTGTACATTTTTTATTGGGTCATTTCTCCACCAGACTATAACCTCCATAAATGTAGGAACAGAGTTTACTTTTGCCACCATTGAATCCCATGTGCCTAGAAGGCTGATCCACAGGGAGCGCTGAATAAAATTTTTGTTGGATGCATGAATGAATTAATTCATGTAAAGCAAATGGTGAGGGCTTACTGTCCAAAATGAAACAAATACAATATTGAACAATCATTTAATCAGGTAGACAGTCAACTGATTTTTTAAAAATCATTATTTGGTAATCTCTGAAAACAACGCTGAAACAAACATATACATAGCCTGAGAGACCGATGGAATAGCTAAGAGGGAATGTTGAGGAAGAAGGTTGAAGAAAACATAATAAAAAATTCAGAGCTACTAGCTGGTTCTATCTGAAAGCACAGTGTTCATTTCTAGTCACATCACTGCCGCAAGAGTTTAAAGACACTTTGAGGAGACCCTGGGAAGAGCAGCTTGGATGAACCCAGATCAAATGTCAAGCAGCTCACAGAAAGTTTAGAGACTTACCGTGGAAAGTCAAAAGGTTTTAAAGGAGATGTAGTTATAAATCCAAAGCTCAAAGGTTATGTGTGATAATGTCTCCTACTTTCATTTTAACAAAGACCTGTTTATGCAATGCAGATCCTAGAGTGGAGGTCCAAAAAATCCAAAGCAAGCTTATGAAGTGGTTTTTGTTTGTTTTTTTATCAGAAGCAACTAAAGCACCTAAAGGCATATGGTAATGTTGAGTGTTGAAATTAATATCTAAGGATAAAGTATTCTTAATATGTGAATGAATTCTCTCCTCTCTCTTTCCCACATATGCACACGCACATGCATACACGTTTATTTTAAGGAAAGTATAAAAATAAAGAGTATAACACAGAGATGGTGTTAATTTGATCTTTTAAACCAAAATGCTACATATTAACCCTGCATGATAATCAGCCTCTTTTTTTTAAGTCTAAAAAAACAGAAGTATGGCTGTTTTTTTCACTCATTAATGTATTCAATTGACTCAAAAAGTGAAGGGACATTTATAATTTCTTACCATTTACCCAGGGTTCTGTAGGGAATAGCTGAACATCGACTTTTTTATAGAGTTGTTTATGTTATACTTCATACGGTTATAGAGATGGAATTGGCTTCTCCAAATATAGTTCTTGAAACGTAGTTCTTCCATCCTGTGGAAAATTTGTGCATAGGATTATTAGGGCCGTTTTTGGAAGATCTGGTGAGAACAGAGAAGAAGGGAGTTGGTAGGATGACTGGGAACAGAGTTAAGGAGGGACTGAGGCGAAGACTCTGATAGTAGAGCAATATTGCCCATTAGCTAGACTTGCTTAATTACCACATTAAAGAATGTGACTAAAGACTCAAATAGTCATGCATTTTTTTCCAGCTAGAAGATAAATCGAATTGAACATGACCAGCCAATGCTTTATTAATAATAGGGTAAGATCACACAGTGAGTGGTCTGGTTAATTGATTGTTGTGCATTCACAACCATTTCTATTAAAGTAGATACAATTCTGCCTACAAAGCCAGCATGACATTATGCATAATGACAGACGAGTTGGGCTGAATGTCTTTGACCTTGAGAAGAGATAATACGTAGGACTAAGCAACATGGGGACTAAGGAACACTTTTGGGATAGAATTGAAGAGTGGGGAGTCTTAATTACAGCATGGCCTAGTTTAGATGATCAGCATTTAAAAGAATGGTAAGCAGAGGCTACCAGAGACACCCAGACAGCTTCTCAAAGGCAGATGAATACTGTGTGTCTTTTTCTCTCCATTTTCACATTTACCTCTGTGATAGGCACAATAAAAACCCACAGAGGTATCCCAATAGGTCCTAATAGATGCCCTACTCCCCAGAATCTGTGAATATGTTACTGTAGAATTCCTTACCTTACCTTCCCAGAAGGTAATCACTTTGCAGATGTGATTAAGTTTAGAGACCTTGAGATGGAGCAATTATCCTGTGTTATCCAGGTGTGCCCACTCTAATCCGATGAGTCCTTAAAAGAGGAGATTCTTCCAGCTCAAGTCAGTGACAAAAGCAGTTGTGACTACAAAAGAATGGTGAGAGAGATGCAATGTTGCTATTTCTGAAGACAAAGGTCAGGGGTCATGAGTCAAAGAACGTATGTAGTCTCTAGAAGCTGGAAAAAGCAAGGAAATGGATTCTTTTTAGAGTATCCAGGAGAGAACACAACTCTGCCAACTCCTCAATTTTAGCCCAGTGATACTTGCATCAGACTTCTACCTACAGAATGTAAAATAAATTGTATTGTTTACACTCCTGAGTTTATGGTAATTTTTTACAGCAGCAATAGAAAACTAATATAATCCCATAATCCAAGCCACAAACATCCCTCTGCTGAACTACTGCAGCCACCCCTAATTGGTTTTCTTCTCTGTTTCCAATTCTGTCCTACAACCCGCAAATGTTCAGTTGTCCCCTTGAAAAATGCCAGATCAATAGTATTTTCTAGCTCAAAACTGTTCAATAAATCCATTGCCATTAGGATGAAACCGATAATTCTTAATGGCCCCTCTCTAATCTCCTATCACACTGCTTTCCCTCCCATGACCCAGAAATTCCCCCTCAGAAGTAGCTTTTCTGACTTTTATAATAATCACTTCTTTGTTTTTATTTATAATATAATCACTTATGTATATGTCACTAAATCATATAACTTAATTTTGTCAGTTTGTTGAACATTATATAAATAGAGTAATACAGTAAGTATTCCTTTGAGCATGGCTTTCACTCAACAGTCTTTGAAAGTCATGTGTTGCAGGTAGGTGAAATTTGTTCATTTTCATTTTAATAATTAATCTCTGAATTCTTCTGAATTTGCTGTGTAAACAATCATATCTGTAAACAAAGAAAATTTTGTGTCCTTCCAAAACTAAATTTTTTTAATGTTTCAATTATAGTTGGCATACAATATTATATTAGTTTCAGGTGTACAACATAGTGATTAGGCATTTATATATCTTATGAAATGGTGACCCCATAAGTCTAGAAGCCATCTGACAAAAAACTCCGTTTATTTCTTGCTCTTTCTTTAGTGCACTGTTTAGGACTTCCAGTGCAGTGTTGAATTAAAGTGGTAATAGCAGCCAGTCTTGTCTCATCTCAGTTCTAGAAAGGTTTGTTGAAAGTTATTGTTTTGTTTTGTGTCTGTAGATAGCATTGATCAGGTTAAATATGTTCTCTCCTATAACTTGCTAAACGTTTTGAACATGGATGAATGTTGATCTACTGAGATGAACATATCACTGATTTTTAATGCTGTTAATAAGGTAAGTTATATTAATCAATCCTTGAAATGTCAAACCAACCTTGTATTCATGAAATAAACCCCAACTGATCATGGGTGTGTGTGTGTGTGTGTGTGTGTGTGTGTGTGTCTTGCTAGATTCATTTTGCTAATATTTTATTCTGGATTTTTACATCTAGGGCCATGAGTAAGAGTGTCCTGCAATTTTCTGTAGTGTTCTGTTGTGCTGATTGGAGGTATTCATTTGCCTCATTATGAAAGCAGAACCAGACTACTTTAGTTACAGAAGCTTTCTACAACATTTTGATTTCTAATAAAGCTAGTTCTCCCCTCTTATTTGTTTTTTGATGGTTCTATTTTATAAAATTAGCTTTTCTGGTTACAGGGCAAAAACATGTTGGTATTTTTATTAAATTTATAAATTAGGGAAGATTAACATTTTTATGATTTTGTATGTTCATATCAAAACATGTAGTATGCCTTTTCATTTCCTGAAGTCCGGTTTTATATTCTTTATGCCTGTTTTATAGGCTTTTCCCCCCTAATAGAAGCCTGCACATTTTCTTGGCAAACTTATTTATAGGTGTTTTATTATTTTTGTTGCTGTTGTAAATGGAGTCTTGTATGAAGGCTATTGATTTCCATGTGTTAGTTTTATAAGCTAATACATCACTGCATTTCTCTATTGCTAGTACAGTTTTTAAAATATAAAATCTTATTATTATTTCTCCTTCCCAATTTTTTACCTCTCAATTCTTTTTGTAATAATTTTATGAGATTGTAAGCCTGTACCATATTAAATGATAATGTTAATACTTGCTCTCCTTTGCTTGTGAGGATATTTCTAGAGTTTCTCTATTAAGAATGTCATTGGCTTTGGGACAGAGATAGATACATTATCTTGTGTTAAGCAACTAACCATTGATTACTGTTTTGTTGAATGTTTATCAAGAATGGATTTTAATCTTTCAAACATTTTTCTGTATCTGTGGATATTTTCATATTATTTCCCTTTTGACCCATTAAAATGATAATTAGATCTATATATTTCCCAATATTGAACCATCTTTGCATTCTTGGATAAATTTCACTTGGTCATAATGATTTTTTAGTCTTCAGGACAAGAAAATGTAGAGCAACATTATAACACTCAAAAACTGGAAATAATGTACAGGTTTGTTAACAGAATAACAGACAAATTGGGGTACTTTTATGAATGAAATAGTACATATTAATGGAAGTTAACATTAGAAACCTATGTGCAAAGGTGTATAAATCTCACAAATATAACGTGTCTCTCACAATCCCCAAAAGAGCCAGACACAAAAGAATATATACTGCATGATTTTATTTATATACAGTTAAAAAGTGGGGAAAACTAAAGTGTTTAGGAATGCATACTTAGGTGATAAACATAGAAATAAAAATAAATAAATTATTATCATAAAAGTAAGGGTAATAGTTACCTTTAAAGAAGAGAGAGAGGTGATTGGACAAAGTTATCTGAGGGCCTTCTAAGGTGCTGGGGATGTTTGAATTCTTGACTTAGGTAGTATTTTGCATAGAAATGTGCTTTATAATCATGTCTGGAGCTTTCTATTTATATTTAATGCAGTTTTTTCCATATGTATATATTGGATTATGAAAAGGTTTTCTTTTTAATTACTTGCTAATAATTTATTTAAGATTTTTACAACACTATTCAGAAGTGAGATGTTTATAGTTTTCCTACGCTTTTCTTTTTCAAGGCTTGGTATGCTGGTTTCATAAAAATAAATTGGATGGATGAATGGATAAAAAAAAAATGTTATGTACACATATATGTATTCCAAAAAGGGGGACCAGAAAAATAATATTTCTCCAGTTTTCATATCTTAAAGTTTTTTGCAATCTTTGTAGTTGAAGAAGAGTTTGCATGTATATACAATCCTTATCTTAAACTTTCTTTCCTTGAGAATCTTGTAGATGTTGCATCTGATATTCAGTGTTGTAAAAAATATAAGGTTAGTTTGATCTTTTTCTTTATGTAAAATTGGCTTAATCTTTTCACCTGTCTACCCAAAAGACTTTTTGTTTTAAACCCAGTAACTTTACTGAACTATGTCTCATCGTAAGTATGGGTCTTTGTTTACTTCTATTCCACTGCATTAAATTGCTCATTCTGATGCTCTGTGAATCTACTGTGTTTTCCATACTATCTCTTTACTCTTATGCTCTTTTTTGCTTTTATTTCTTTAATGTTTCTGTTTCTTCTTGTACACCTTTCTTAACTCTGCCTGTTTGTATTTTATTTCCTGCTACTACTCAACCATATTTTCCCTGAATTCTTCCATTTCTGTATTATTATTTATCTT